>NC_079492.1:28379359-28682389 GCF_020520425.1 Spinacia oleracea | reverse complement strand
CAGCCATGACACTGTACCTCCCCACAGACGGCGCCAAATGTTGTGGGATCTTTTTCGGTGCTGACGTGGCACGCGCTCCTCGGAAGTATCAAGTATGACCTGGCACGAACTTCTGGCAACCTGCAAAACAAGAATATTCCCGTAGGAATATTCCATCCGATGCTTAAGTAAGTATAAGCTAGAGAGATAAGTAATTTGTAGAGAGAAGGCAGAGCAAAGATAGGTTTATTGTTGTTGGGCAAAAATTGGATGCCCTTTTACCTTGGGATCTGAGTTATTTATAGTGCCAGGGTTTCTTTGGGACTGCACCCTAAACCCTAGCTGTGGGATGCGTGCCCCTTGGGGATTTAGGACACGTGACCTTCGGCCTGCAATGATGGACCTTCCATATTTGGACCGGCTTTCAAAGAGAATGGGCTTTGCCAAATGGAGCTCTGTCTTTATTCTGGTGGGGTACCAGGATTTTGGGCCTTCTTTCTAGGTCTGAGCCCATCTGATCAGTATGAGTCGTAGGCTGCCTCTTTGGGCTTTGTGGGAGATATATTCAAGCCCACATCAGTAACTAACAAAATGAGACCCCTAGCCACATACTTTTTTTTATGACGGACCCTGACCAATACTTAATCTTAAATGTCAAAAACAAATTTTGCCAAATTCTCATAATCGTAATACTTTTTTACGAAGCATGGATAATATTTTATCCGCTCTTATTATTGAGGTCTTAAGGGCATATTGATTGAAATTTTGACTAATCGTAATCAATTATTTTCAAAATCATAAGATTTAGATGATTAAATTCCCTTATTATTAATATGTTTGCAATAAAAATATATTTTTTATACCTTAATGTCAATGATTGCAAGGTCACATTAAAATTTTGTGCAAAATTAAATTTATATATGTAAATGGTGCATTACAATTGATGATGGCGCGAGTTTCAATTTTACATTAGGCTGACGACAAAGATAATCGTAGATGATTGCCTAATGTTAACCAATGCTGACTAACAAATAGAGATTTGTTGTTGGTAGACGGGTATAAGGATAACATGCATCCACTTTGGTGATGGGGCGAGTTTGAATTGATTGATTTGAGAACACTCACCCAATCTTAATTATCTATGTCACTTTTAAATATATTTTTTTATCAATATTATAGCTACTACAATCAATTTAAAAACTTCGTAATAAACTTATGTCAATATATTTAAAAGTTAGGAAATAAAAGGTGGGTATCGTTCCATCTTGGATGGAGGGGAGGGGTATGAGAACTGTAGGCGGGCACGGGTGTGCATGCCCCGCTTCTCCTAAAAGGCATCTTTAACTTAGTAAAGTAAATGGTGTAGGTAGGTGTTAAAAGATCGGGTAATTAGGTTGATTTGGAGATTTGTGAGTATTAAATGGGTATTGCTATCGAAGTGAAGAGATATGAGATAACTTTATGATTGACATTAGTGGTGAATGAGATTGAAAATAATTTTATCTATGTACTCTTATTTGTTTTAATTGGTTTGATAAATGAGCAATGATAAATTTATCAGTAATTAATTTTAATTTGGAGAATACATATAATTTCTATTTGGTTAAAATTTCCTAACAAATTTCATACAAATTATGTAGAGATTATAAAACCGTGCATCGCACGGGTACTATACTAGTTACAATCCTATAAGAAATTCGAGTATTACTTGAGTTCCTCTACAAACTCAATACTTGTCCTCAAACAACTACGCTCTCACTGACTTTCCTAGAAAGCTCTATTGACTATTTGGTTTCACTAAAAGCCTCTCTGTTTCTCTCTTATAGTCTTCACTGAAGGCCTACCCAATTACAACAGGAACTCACTCAAGTTCCTACCCCATACACATCAGGAATTCACTCAAGTTCCTGCTCCTCACTTGATACAAGAATTCACTCAAACCCTTGACCAATTCCCTATTACAAGAGTTCACTCAAACCCTTGCCAACTCTTAAAACAAACGCTTCAATAATGGTATCCCTCTAATATGCAACACTTAGAACTGTAAAAGAACCAGAACTTGTAGGAACTTGTAGGAACTTGGGACTCGTACGAACTGACTCAAAACGAGGAATAGAAAAATATAATTCTTTTGTAACGCTATTGCTTCAGCCAGACCTTATGGAATGACACACGTCAGACACTTTAGAATGAATGAGGATGCATCCTTTTATATTCTACAAGAATGCCTTGGCCACTACTCCATGATTCTTTACTTGGGAACCAAGCACAACCACTAACACACTAACTGTTGAACGTGATATATGAACGTGGATTAAGATGTGATTAGACTTGGGGAACAACCCAATACCAACTAATGCATCCTAGTTTCTAGGCATGATCCTAAAATCAACAACTAATATGTCAGTTATATTAAATGTGATTTACCCATGACTTCATAGGATTCCCATGTAAATAGGAACCTGAATTATTTTACTTATAAACGTTTATTTAGCCTTGACAACCTAGGATTTCCATATTTATAGGATTCTAGTTAATTAATTAATTTAATTAATATATTCCAAAATACAATCTTATTTATCTTGTTTAGAATCCTAGACTTAATCAATTACCTATTTCATAAAGACATTTAATCAAATTAAAACTCCTAAATAAATTATCATAAATGCACGTTTATATTCTAAGTTAATTGAGAATTAGATAAATGCATACATACGTTATGCTTAGGATGCATACCAAGTTCCACTGACACAAGTTCCTCTGATACGAGTTCCTCAGGCACAAGTTCCTCAGGCATGAGTTCCTCAGACACAAGTTCCTCAGACTCAGACATGAGTTCCTCAGGCACGAGTTCCTGTTCCCTTACATTGAAGCCCAGAATGTAAACTCATACGCTCCAGACTTCTTCTCTTCGAGTTCCCCCTCGGGAAGTGTTGCTTCTCTTTCGAGTTCCCCTAGCTCATATGGAGTTCCAGTTCTTCTGCAGGAACTTTATAACTCTCTGCTTCTCTAGAGTTCATCCTTAGGAACTGTTCTGCAATTCTAACTCTGGATTGTGTGCTTCTTTGTTATAAGCATCTCAAAAGGATGTAAACTTGAAAACAACATTAGTTGATTACTTTAGTTTGTCATCATCAAAACCATATTGGCTCAACAATATTCCCCTTTTTGGTGATGACAAACCAAGGCAAAGAAATAATAAAAACTAACATGAACTTAGTAGCAAGATCATTATTTAGTAGAGAATAAAACATAAATAAGTAATAATCATCTTATAAAAGTAGGAAATAAGTATCTTTGTCGTTTCTCTTCCCCCTTTGACATCATCAAAAAGTGTATGTCGTTTCAAGGATTTATAAACAATCTTCCAGACTTATTGTGACACCACACCACCAATTAAGAACATATAGTTAATGGTCAGACATGAGGTGAAGGGAAAGATTAATTTGCTAAAACGTCAATTTAGTAATATTAGTCATCCTCACACATACATCAATGAATCAGTCAAATAAGTTAAAGTGTAGTTGTCAACAAGTACAATCTCATTTTCACCAAAGTTCAAGACATTAAAAAATAAGTCAAATATCCAATGAGTTCCAAAAGAAATAGATAATTGAAGGGAAAATTTATGAAGAGATAGGAAGGCTAATGGGATGAATATGTTTATTCCTTTGTCACTTGTTTCTCAAGCATGCCTCCCTTTTTCTCGAAATTTCAACTGAAGTTCCTCCTTCATAAAATACATCGTCGTTCCTTCTCTTTCTTCTTCTATTCTTCTTTAGCAGTACACAGTTTCTTTTTCTTCGTATAATTTCTTTGAAGCTTTTTGATAGTTCCTTGATTCAATTTTGGTCGGAACTTACGTTTATGGTGAAAGTTCCCTTGTGAATCATTAAAGAACTTGATATTTTTGAAAGACAATCCTTTGAGACACTGATAGCTTCATTTTCATTTCAAATTAGAAACTTAACTGCTTGTAGAAACTTCTTATCCCTTCTATATTTTCCTTCACACAACTCTCCTTTTATTCCTTTCTCTTTTTTTTTCATTTTTCTTCTATCTCCTTTTTTTCTTTTTCATATCCTTTAATTTTTCCTTTCAAAATTATACATGATAGCTCTATTAATCACCTTCCTCAATAGTTTCCCCTCGACAATTGCTAAAGGAGGAATATTTAGTAGAGGATTTTTAGATAGTGATGAATTTTGGAGAATTTTTTTGAAAAGAAAAAGAAATTAATGTGTGATATGAATTGATTTTGTTATCTCTAATATTTTGGAGAGATACGGTAGGAAAAGTGTACGAAATATTTTTGTGAGGAACAAGAGTTTAATTGGTGGATATCATGGAAGAAATAAATAATCACACATTTACAGGATTTGCAAATTCTTAAGAGTGCACATGGATCGAATTAAAAAGCCTTGTTTTGTTCCATAAGGAAATGAAACATCACTTTTTGCTTCTTTTTCCTTCTTATTAATGCATAAGCAGTTTGGAAACTAAGGGTAATATTACAAAGACATCAATGAATCCTTAATTCAATTCTAGCTCATGACTACATACAAAACGTGGAAAAGTTGTAGTGTCAATTTTATAAGGAAGACTATTCAATTCACATAAACTCTACACGTATAATACATCCCATTAGCCTTCATATCTCTTCAAACTTAATAACATTTTCTACATTCTTAATAAGCCTTTTAGCGAGAGAAAAAAAAAATGTATTTCTAATGAATTATTAGGAACAAGTGAACAACTAGTGTCATGAGTTGTTCCCCTCACTTAGGCCTTTCTCTTTAGAGCTACTGAACTGAAATGAACTGAACTGAACTGAACTGAACTGAATAGAATTGAATTGAACCGAACTGAACTGAATTCTCCTGAACCGAACTGAACTAAACTGAATTGATTGCTCCTGAACTAAACTGAACATAATATTACTGAAATAATAAATAAATAATAAATAATAAATAATAAATAATAAATAATAAATAATAAATAATAAATAATAAATAATAAATAATAAATAATAAATAATAAATAATAAATAATAAATAATAAATAATAAATAATAAATAATAAATAATAAATAATAAATAATAAATAATAAATAATAATAATAATAATAAATAATAAATAATAAATAATAAATAATAATAATAAATAATAAATAATAAATAATAAATAATAAATAATAAATAATAAATAATAAATAATAAATAATAAATAATAAATAATAAATAATAAATAATAAATAATAAATAATAAATAATAAATAATAAATAATAAATAATAAATAATAAATAATAAATAATAAATAATAAATAATAAATAATAAATAATAAATAATAAATAATAATAATAATAATAAATAATAAATAATAAATAATAAATAATAAATAATAAATAATAAATAATAAATAATAAATAATAAATAATAAATAATAAATAATAAATAATAAATAATAATAATAAATAATAAATAATAAATAATAAATAATAAATAATAAATAATAAATAATAAATAATAAATAATAAATAATAAATAATAAATAATAAATAATAAATAATAAATAATAAATAATAAATAATAAATAATAAATAATAAATAATAAATAATAAATAATAAATAATAAATAATAAATAATAAATAATAAATAATAAATAATAAATAATAAATAATAAATAATAAATAATAAATAATAAATAATAATAATAATAATAAATAATAAATAATAAATAATAAATAATAAATAATAAATAATAAATAATAAATAATAATAATAAATAATAAATAATAAATAATAAATAATAAATAATAAATAATAAATAATAATAATAATAAATAATAAATAATAAATAATAAATAATAAATAATAAATAATAAATAATAAATAATAAATAATAAATAATAAATAATAAATAATAATTAAAAATTAAATAATCTAATAAATTAATAATTAATAACCTGATAGCTTTAGGATTCGTATAGCACACCAACACACACGCACGCACAGCAGCCCACGAGGGGCGCCATGCGCGCGCGCGCAGCCCGCGAGCTCGCAGCCCATTGCTGCGAGGCCCACACGCTGCCGCAGCGTTGGCGCGCGCTGGGCCTGCCTTGCGGTGGGCCTGGCGCAGCCTTGGCTGGTGCGTTGTGGCGCGCTGGCTTGCTGGGCGATGGTCCGGCTTCGTGCTGGGCCTTCGCCTGGTAGGCCTCGTCCGATGCTAATTCGTACGATACGCTTCCGATTAATTTCCCGATTCCGGAATTCATTTCCGATACGAACAATATTTAATATTTCCGATTCCGGAATTAATTTCCGTTTCGAACAAATATTTAATATTTCCGTTTCCGGAATTATTTTCCGATTCCGGCAATATTTCCGATTCTGACAATATTTCCGTTTCCGACAATATTTCCGATTCCGGCAATATTTCCATTTCCGATAATATTTTCCGATACGTACCATGTTTCAGTTTCCGGCAACATCTACGACTTGGATAATATTTATATTTCCGATACGATCCTTATTTCCGATTCCGGCAATATCATCGTTTCCGGAGTATTCATTTCTTGCCTGTGACGATCTCAGCTCCCACTGAAAAAAAGATCCGTCGATTCCGAATATCCATAGATGGAGTATTTAATGCCATTAAATACTTGATCCGTTTACGTACTATTTGTGTGACCCTACGGGTTCAGTCAAGAGTAAGCTGTGGATTAATATCATTAATTCCACTTGAACTGAAGCGGCCTCTAGCTAGGCATTCAACTCACTTGATCTCACTGAATTATTAACTTGTTAATTAATACTGAACCGCATTTATTAGACTTAACATAGAATGCATACTTGGACCAAGGGCATTATTTCCTTCAGTCTCCCACTTGTCCTTAGGGACAAGTGTGCATTTCCTAATTCCTTTGTCGCTCGATGCTTGCTCTTGAAAATAAGGTAAGAGTTGTCATCCTTATTATGTCCAGAGGTGTTCCTCGGTTTCAGAGTTCAACTGATCAAATAAACAGATAATCATAGCCTATGATTCATCCGAGCACGGCCATGCATTTCACAGTTTCTAGCTCTCCGAGTGGCCTTGTACAACTTTTAAGCATCTCATCCCGATTTATGGGAGGACAATCCCAATCTTGCGATCTTGAGATTAGACTTCGTTTGATAGGTGATTACCTGAGCGTTGCCTTTATAGCCTCCTTTTACGGTGCGACGGTTGGTCAACGTCAAAGCAACCAGTTCTCAAACAAGTAATCTCAAATCACTCAGGTATTGAGGATTTAGTGTCTAATAATTTTAATGAAATTTACTTATGACAAATTTTCATCTCTTACAGTAAAGTTTCATAGGTCTTGTCCGATACTAGTCTTCCCAAAGTAAGTATCTATGCAAATGATTATGACATTGCCATGTCCACATAGTTCAAGAAACAGAACTACTAGTCAGCTTGCATTCTAATCGTCTAACGTTTTCTATGCGTCCAATTTTATAGAAAACTCCGACCAGGGACCATTTTCAACTTTTGACATTCAAGTTCACTTGATAGACATTTCTTAGTCACAGGACTGGTCCTGACAGTCTATCTTGAATATATCGTCAAATTGAAGGGACTCATCATTTAATACTAAACCAAGATTAAATGGAATATGAAAATACATTTCATATATGATAAATGTTCAACCCTGATGTTTTACAACCATGGGCCTCAAACCCATCTTTAAAACATTTCATGGAATTCAAAGCTATGCTTGATTTCCAGTGCTACAACGTGAGTGTTGCTTCTCACTTGTTGCATAGGTTTAGTTATCACGCTTTGCCAATCTTAACATCCTTTTCATCGAATGTTCTTCGAGATATGATGATAAGATCTTTTGAGTATGTTTATTTTGTGATCTAGTCTTTCTTGCTACATTAGTGGTTCTACGCATTTTGCAATGAAGAACCATTAAGTCAACAGACATGTGATCTTCCCAAGTTCAATGAAGAACTCATATAAACAACTCTATTTTATTGCTTCTTAGGCAATAATTACTTTTAATTCAACTGTATAGGTTGCTAGTGATGCTTTGTTTGGATCTACTTATCCAAGCAGTTCACAGATATGTGGAAGACTCTCCAACTATATCTTAGAACATAGAAATTATTATTTTAATTTCCCACGCAACAACTCATGGTCTTCAATCCATGTTGCCATTTCAAAACACGATTCTCTTTAGCTCGTCCTTGTCAATGGTTAACTCCAAAGGGTCTTGCTTGATCCTTTGCCAGTGTTTATGCGTGTAGCATCAATATTTAGCATATCTTTATTTCCTTGAATCAAGAACTATTCCTATGTACCTTTTCAAGTACCATAAGTGTTCTTGATCTCAATCTAGTTGATCTTCACTTAGATCAATAGAGATTGGTATATGTTCGTCATGCCTAAAGTCATACGATACGTTTTTGGCGATCCTCATATTATATTATATACATGATAAATTCTTTTGCAGAATAATTCCCAATTGAATTCTATTCATGTAACTTTAGCTCATTCAGTTTCAGTAGATACTGAATCCAACTAAATTCTTTGACATATAATATAGGTGAAGAATCTCATTAGATTCTTTGATGTTTAACTTAGTAAATTCTTATACATAGTTCAAACATTCATTACTTAGATTTATTCATATGGATCGAATATCTCCAATGGAGTCTTTCGTGTTTGATTTAGTAAATGCCATTACTAAACAATATCATAAGATCTTTGTAAATAGATCTTAATACCCAGTATGTACTAAGTTTCGCCTTGGTCCATCATTGATGAATAATTTCAAACCTAACTTATTAGCATTTGAATGTTATTTCACAATAGAGAGATATGTGTGTGATACACATAGGACCAATTAAGTTATTATGTACTCCCACTAAACTTCTTATATATCTATAAGAATCATGTACATTTTATGAAATTAAAATACTTATTAGCTTCACTAAAATACAATTCTAATTCCCAATTGCTTGCTTAAATCTGTACTTAGATTTCATTTCAAGCATTATTTGGATCCAAAAATCCTATGACATGCCATGTACATAGTTTTCTTCCATCATTTGATTGAGGAATACGTTTTGTCATCCAATTGCCACATGTACCAATATGCAATCATTGCTTGAATTATAGACTTAAACATTACGATTTTGCATGAGGTTTCAACACAATCCACACCGTGAATTTGCTTGTAACCTTTAGCAACTAATCTAGCTTTGTGTGTGAACACACTTTCGTGTTTGATGGTTTTTATCCTTAAAACAAACTTGCAACCAATAGGTGTGAAACTATTCTTGCAAATCAACAAAATTTCAATTTTGTCATCAAAACCTTGAGTATGTTTTATGGCCTCTAACCATTTAAAACATTTGAGTCTATATATGGCCTCTAACCATTTTAGGGAATCTGGTTTTCGTCATAGCTTTCTTACAAGTCACAAACTCATTAATCTACATGATAATAGTTTGACTGCAAGTTGTAGGTTTCTTTACTATCTAATAGAAGAATCTCATAGTTTCATTGACCTTGACTCTATGTTTCTTCACTATCTAATAGAAGAGTCTCATAGTTTCAGTGACTTGAACTCCATGCCTACTTGGGTATAGAACATCAAACAATAGAATATCAACAACCACTTGAAAGTCCTTTGAATATTCTGTTCTCCTTGAAGCACTTGTAAAGTTTTCTAAGAGATGTATATTCTTTAAAGCCACTTCTAAAGTCCTTAAAGAATAAGTTCGGATTTTCTGAAGCACTTCGAAAAGCCTCCAGGATGCCCCTTTATGTTTGTTGTTCGCCTCGAAGACTTTCGAGGTCTATTTTCTCCCACTTGTCATTTTGGAAACGAATCTCCAAAAGGACATCATTTCGAGCAAACAAACATTATGTTCTCAAAAATTCGTGGTAGAAACAATACCCTTGTGTCTCATTTGAATAAATCACAATGAAACATATATCTATACTTGGGCCTTAGTTTGTCGAATGACAAACACTAAGCTCCCACTGAGTTTTGCAACTCTCTAGATATATTTTATGAAAAGTTATTCTGAAATTACTTTTCAATAGCTTTGACGAATTTGGTTTAGTTTGGTGGTAGTTGAGCATTTTGTTTAGAAATTATAGGAAAAGTCTTTATGATTCATCATTAATCGAATCAAGTACTAATTGACTTCGATTATTCCAACTAAGATATGCCATATCTTATGGACCTAGATTGTGAAATTACAACACACAAACATTGATGATCATATTTGGTCTCAAGTAATCATCAACATGATCTAATCCTAGATCTTTATGATTTCTTGCCAAGTGGATTTTATACTTCTGAATCTTTGAACTAGCCAGACAGATTCAACTTATATCACATTTGAGTAAATAAACCTATATTCACTCAAATCCATGTGAAATAATAAAGTCATAAAACCTTTCTTTAGCTTTGAACTCTATCGTCTAGGCGTTCTAACAATAGTTCATATTCTTTGTTACTTTCAACAAGTAAGACTAGCTTGTCTTAAGTTGATCTAGAAATCAATAAACTTTCAAAAGTCCATTAAAATAGAGCTTGTGAATGTTAACTTGTTGATATGGTCTAAGCAACAATGCCAAAGATTAATGGAACTCAAATCAAGGGTTTGATTTGAACCTAGTAAAGTTTTTATTTAAAGAGTTGTTTGTTTTAATCAAGCATATTGACTCATCTCGTAAATGACCATTTCATTCAAATAAACAAACAAACAAGCATTGTGTTTGTTCTTCTGAATGTGAGTCTTTCTGTGTTTGAAGCAGAAATTTAGGTATGCTGATTATGGAATAAAATTGTCATTAAGTTCCAGCCTTGAAAGGACTTAAAACAAACTAGATGACCCTCAACTAATGTAGCATTGCCATGCTTCATTTCCCACTTGTAGGCCATTAGTGTAGCCTAGCTTCCATTGTTTGAGTTATTACCGAAGTAAGAACCTCAAGCGGTATATGATACCAAGGAAGTTTGATTGCTAGGTTACTTCTCTTTAAACATAAACTTATAGGTAGAAACGGAATCGTAAATTCCTTTCATTTGTTCCTTGTTTTCCTATTTCTTGTACCATTTCTTATAGTCTTAAGAATTGATTTCTTTAGTGTTGACTTTTATACTTTGTTAGACATGTCCAATGTCACTCCAACAAGGTTCTTACCATTTAATTTATGTTGAATATTCTGTTTCAACTAGATGATTTTACCAGAAGCTTCTAAAGTTCTCTAAGCATCGATCTATTCGAATGTCTAGGGACTAGACTCATTCGAGAATTAAATGGAAAAAGGATTTTGGTTGTTAACCATTGGTAAAGCTGAGCGTTTAAACTCAATGCTTTATGATCTCAAAACTACATTGTATTTTGAATTCACAAGCACCAATCGGTTTGCCATTCGACTTTGATACTCGAAAACAACCATAAAAGTCGATATAAGAAACGTACATTTTAAATTGCTCACTTTCTCTCATTTCCGTGAATCGTTCTTGGATTCACTACCAATCGAGGAAATTTACTGTTACCTTTCTAAAAGGATTTACTGCAGTGCAAGATATTTAATTATAAACAATAATTAAAACATACATTGAAGCATGCAAAGTCTGAACATTTATCATGAATAATAACTTGAAAATTAAAGCAATCATGCAATTTGAACAAGTCATTAGCATTTTATTCGAGTTTATTGTTCCGGCAGGTGTGAATAAAATGATTCCAAGATCCTAAAATCATTGAAGAACTAAGCACAGTTTGTCGACTTAATCCTAAAACATCTTAGGTAAGCAAAAGCCTTTTGCTAATAGTCTAGAAACTATTCTTGGTTGATAGGTACGTCTAAGAACTTATTAGGTAAACCTATCGATTTTGCCACGACATAAAAGGACTCCTTACTTATATCGTTGAGTTTCACCAAAACTAACATGTACTCACATTTATTTGTGTACCTTGCCCCTTTAGGACCAATAAGTAACACCTCGCTGAGCGAAAACTATTACTAGATTGATGTAAAGGATATCCAAGCAAGTGTATATTTTGGCATGGCACCTTTTAACTCAAATTTTAAGTTTGGAACTTAAGGCTCTTACTATGTTGGTTAGATTTTAAGTGAACTAAAATCCTTAATCATGCAACATAATCAAGCTTTTGATCTCATGCATTTTAAGACATATTTAAAAGCAATAAATAACTCAAAACATGCATAAGATAAATGTGATCTAGTATGGCCCGACTTCATCTTGAAGCTTTAACTTCAAAGTCCGTCTTGAAAATCTCCGTGGGAGGCACCATTTTCTTCAAATAGGATAAGCTATAATTAAAACTAATTACAACTATTTGATGGTACGCAGACCATATTTGAATTGAAAAACATCTTTGGTACTTTAGACCAATTACATTCAAATTAATGGTACGCATACCATATTTTCTATCCTATTTGGGCCATACTAGTCACTTCATAACCTGCAAAACAGTACATATACAATATATACCATTCACCCATTCATTAACATGAATGGCCCACATAGCTGGTTAGTAAAACACATTATGCATCACGTAAACATTTGCAGCAATTAATCAAGGGCACCAATAATCTACAAATTATTCAGTCCTTATTAATTCTAATCAAGTTGTTTTAATCTTAAGGATTTGTAGACCTAATCAAGAGTTTATGACCAAAAAGGGCTCCCACTTAAACCAATAAATTCATATGCTTTACTAATTTTAAACATAAAAATGTATTTCTAGTCTAACCGGAAACATACAAATTTAATTAAAATTTAAAGCTCATATAAATTTATAATTGAATCCAAAAAGTGTAATTTAATTTCAGTCGTATTTAAATTAATTCATGATTTCAATTTTAGTAAAATAATTAGAATAAATAAAATTTATTATAATTACAATATTCAAAATTAAAATCCAAGAAAATAATTTAAATTATTAATTTTAAAATTAATTAAAATTACGTAAACTGAAAATTTCAAATTAAAATTTCAAAACGATCTAATCGCAACGCAACAATCCCACGCAACGCACGCCCATGGGCCACACGCACACAGCCATCGCTGGCCATGTGCGCGCAGCCCATGCGCTGCGTCGCATCGCTGCTGCTCCTATCGCAAGGCTTCACGCGAGCTGGTGCTCGCTGCGCGCGCCAGCGCTCGACGCAACAAGCATGCTGCCGCAGCCCATCGTTGGGCGCAGCGCTCGTCGCACGTCGCAACAAGCACTCCCACGCCATCGCTGGGCGCAGCGCTCGTCGCACGCACAATAGCGCTTGTTGCGCGCGAGCGATCGATGCTTGGCGCAGCACTCGTGGCACGCGAGCTTGCGCTCGATGCGCGCGAGGCTCCGCACGCTTGCGCGAGGCAGTGCGCGATGTGGCGCAGCTCGCTTGCTGCCTACACGCGACTGCTCGTGCCTTGCTCTCGCCCTCGCCCATTTGCCCATCGCACACAGCCCACGACACAAGGCAGGGCTGCTGCCTTGTGCTCGTGCACCATGGCCTTGCTCATTGCATTCGTACCGCATGGGCGACGAGCTCCCTTGCTCGTCGTCACATGCCCGCACTATACAACACCCCTTAAGGGTAACACGTAGCGTCCATTGTTTTGTGCGTGCAAGTTATATGAGCGAATCGCATAAAAATTTAAAATTTATATTAAAAATTAATGACAAATAAATAAATAATATTAATTTCATAATTTTAGGGCGAAAAATCGAAAATTTATTATTTAATTGATTTCCGATTAACATGAATTCAAGTCTAGGTCATAAAAATTTAAAATTTAACATAAATTTACAATTTTTATGGTGGTTTTTAATCATAGGTATCTAATTAAATTATAATTAATTATGAAAATCAAATTAATTCTAAATTATTCCAATTTTCAACAAATTAATCATAATTACAAATTAGATTGCATAATTAACAAGGCTAGGCATTCAAACTTGTTAAACATATACAGTAGGTCAATCAAAAATTCAAGATTTATCAACAAGAATCGCAAATATTTAATTTAACATCTTAAATTTACGAAATTTTGCATTCGAAAAACTAAAACCTCCGAAAAGTCATAGTTAGGCTTCGAATTTGAGAATTCTGGGTTCGGCCGAAAATTTTTCTTTTTGTCAAAATTTTAGAATGCCTTTTACATGCGGAATTGACACAAAAATCACTCGATTTGGATGAGTAACGAAGAAACTGCCGAAAAACTGCGTACGTATAATTAAATAAACGCAATTTGCAATTAATTAACAATTACGAAAATTAATCACCCCTTTTTAATTCTTGAAAATTTGTAATATTTAACCATGTTCATGCAATTTAGATTATGAAAATAATAAGAGGCTCTGATACCACTGTTAGGTTATGATACATATGACAATTCATAAATCATGCGGAAAAACCATAAAGCCAGGAAAGCATATTATTTACACATAATCATTTAGCATAGTTTAGATGCATACACTTTGTTGCGTGCCTTCTCTAGCTGCGCCCGAACAGAACAAGAACAAGTCTTTAGGACTCCAAGTGTCGTCCCTCCGTAGATAGTCCACAGCACGTCCGGATCCGCCTTAAGCTTGACCAACTAGGATCGCCCTTAAGGTACATAGAATTTTCGGCTAGTATAGGCAATTGTATGACTGAATTTTTGCTCTCAAAAATCACTTTGAATACTTGAAATCTCTATCTAAAATAATGACCCTAGGCCTTTATTTATAGAGGCATGGAAAGGGAATCGTAATCCTATTAGGATACGAATTAATTAAATTAGAATCCTAATAGAATTCTTATTTAATTAATTTATCCTTTTAGGTTTAGGAATTTAATCATTAGTCGAAACCTGATAGCTTTAGGATTCGTATAGCACACCAACACACACGCACGCACAGCAACCCACGAGGGGCGCCATGCGCGCGCGCGCAGCCCGCGAGCTCGCAGCCCATTGCTGCGAGGCCCACACGCTGCCAGAGCGTTGGCGCGCGCTGGGCCTGCCTTGCGGTGGGCCTGGCGCAGCCTTGGCTGGTGCGTTGTGGCGCGCTGGCTTGCTGGGCGATGGCCCGGCTTCGTGTTGGGCCTTCGTCTGGCAGGCCTCGTCCGATGCTAATTCGTACGATACGCTTCCGATTAATTTCCCGATTCCGGAATTCATTTCCGATACGAACAATATTTAATATTTCCGATTCCGGAATTAATTTCCGTTTCGAACAAATATTTAATATTTCCGTTTCCGGAATTATTTTCCGATTCCGGCAATATTTCCGATTCTGACAATATTTCCGTTTCCGGCAATATTTCCGATTCCGGCAATATTTCCATTTCCGATAATATTTTCCGATACGTACCATGTTTCCGTTTCCGGCAACATCTACGACTTGGATAATATTTATATTTCCGATACGATCCATATTTCCGATTCCGGCAATATCATCGTTTCCGGAGTATTCATTTCTTGCCTGTGACGATCTCAGCTCCCACTGAAAAAAAGATCCGTCGATTCCGAATATCCATAGATGGAGTATTTAATGCCATTAAATACTTGATCCGTTTACGTACTATTTGTGTGACCCTACGGGTTCAGTCAAGAGTAAGCTGTGGATTAATATCATTTAGCATAGTTTAGATGCATACACTTTGTTGCGTGCCTTCCCTAGCTGCGCCCGAACCGAACAAGAACAAGTCTTTAGGACTCCAAGTGTCGTCCCTCCGTAGATAGTCCACAGCACGTCCGGATCCGCCTTAAGCTTGACCAAGTAGGATCGCCCTTAAGGTACTTAGAATTTTCGGCTAGTATAGGCAATTGTATGACTGAATTTTTGCTCTCAAAAATCACTTTGAATACTTGAAATCTCTATCTAAAATAATGACCCTAGGCCTTTATTTATAGAGGCATGGAAAGGGAATCGTAATCCTATTAGGATACGAATTAATTAAATTAGAATCCTAATAGAATTCTTATTTAATTAATTCATCCTTTTAAGTTTAGGAATTTAATCATTAGTCGAAACCTGATAGCTTTAGGATTCGTATAGCACACCAACACACACGCACGCACAGCAGCCCACGAGGGGCGCCATGCGCGCGCGCGCAGCCCGCGAGCTCGCAGCCCATTGCTGCGAGGCCCACACGCTGCCAGAGCGTTGGCGCGCGCTGGGCTTGCCTTGCGGTGGGCCTGGCGCAGCCTTGGCTGGTGCGTTGTGGCGCGCTGGCTTGCTGGGCGATGGCCTGGCTTCGTGCTGGGCCTTCGTCTGGCAGGCCTCGTCCGATGCTAATTCGTACGATACGCTTCGGATTAATTTCCCGATTCCGGAATTCATTTCCGATACGAACAATATTTAATATTTCCGATTCCGGAATTAATTTCCGTTTCGAACAAATATTTAATATTTCCGTTTCCGGAATTATTTTCCGATTCCGGCAATATTTCCGATTCTGACAATATTTCCGTTTCCGGCAATATTTCCGATTCCGGCAATATTTCCATTTCCGATAATATTTTCCGATACGTACCATGTTTCCGTTTCCGGCAACATCTACGACTTGGATAATATTTATATTTCCGATACGATCCATATTTCCGTTTCCGGCAATATCATCGTTTCCGGAGTATTCATTTCTTGCTTGTGACGATCTCAGCTCCCACTGAAACCAAGATCCGTCGATTCCGAATATCCATAGATAGAGTATCTAATGCCATTAGATACTTGATCCGTTTACGTACTATTTGTGTGACCCTACGGGTTCAGTCAAGAGTAAGCTGTGGATTAATATCATTAATTCCACTTGAACTGAAGCGGCCTCTAGCTAGGCATTCAGCTCACTTGATCTCACTGAATTATTAACTTGTTAATTAATACTGAACCGCATTTATTAGACTTAACATAGAATGCATACTTGGACCAAGGGCATTATTTCCTTCAGTCTCCCACTTGTCCTTAGGGACAAGTGTGCATTTCCTAATTCCTTTGTCGCTCGATGCTTGCTCTTGAACATAAGGTAAGAGTTGTCATCCTTATTATGTTCAGAGGTGTTCCTCGGTTTCAGAGTTCAACTGATCAAATAAACAGATAATCATAGCCTATGATTCATCCGAGCACGGCCATGCATTTCACAGTTTCTAGCTCTCCGAGTGGCCTTGTACAACTTTTAAGCATCTCATCCCGATTTATGGGAGGACAATCCCAATCTTGCGATCTTGAGTTTAGACTTCGTTTGATAGGTGATTACCTGAGCGTTGCCTTTATAGCCTCCTTTTACGGTGCGACGGTTGGTCAACGTCAAAGCAACCAGTTCTCAAACAAGTAATCTCAAATCACTCAGGTATTGAGGATTTAGTGTCTAATAATTTAATAAAATTTACTTATGACAGATTTTCATCTCTTACAGTAAAGTTTCATAGGTCTTGTCCGATACTAGTCTTCCCAAAGTAAGTATCTATGCAAATGATTATGACATTGCCATGTCCACATAGTTCAAGAAACAGAACTACTAGTCATCTTGCATTCTAATCGTCTAACGTTTTCTATGCGTCCAATTTTATAGAAAACTCCGACTAGGGACCATTTTCAATCTTTGACATTCAAGTTCACTTGATAGACATTTCTTAGTCACAGGACTGGTCCTGACAGTCTATCTTGAATATATCGTCAAATTGAAGGGACTCATCATTTAATAAACCACAAATTAAATTGAAAAATGAATTCTTTTCATTTATTGTGAATGATTAACCAATAATGTTTTACAAAGATTTAAACTCTAAAGCTTTAAAACATTAAACAGAGATATCAAAGCCATTCTCCAATATGCTTGATTCCCATAGCTGCAGTGTGCGAGTTGTGCTTCGCCTGCGGCAGAGGTTTAGTTAATGGATCTGATATGTTGTCATCAGTTCCAATCTTGCTTATCTCGACTTCTTTTCTTTCAACGAACTCTCGTAGAAGGTGAAATCTACGAAGTACATGCTTGACTCTCTGGTGGTGTCTAGGCTCTTTTGCCTGTGCAATAGCTCCGTTATTGTCACAATACAGGGCTATTGGTCCTTTAATGGAGGGGACTACACCAAGTTCACCTATGAACTTCCTTAGCCATATAGCTTCCTTTGCTGCTTCATGTGCAGCAATGTACCCCGCTTCAGTTGTAGAATGCGCAATGGTGCTTTGCTTAGCACTTTTCCAGCTTACTGCTCCTCCGTTGAGGCAGAAGACAAACCCAGACTGTGATCTGAAATCATCTTTGTCGGTTTGGAAACTTGCGTCCGTATATCCTTTAACAATTAATTCATCATCTCCACCATAGACCAGGAAGTCATCTTTGTCCCTTTTCAGGTACTTCAGAATGTTCTTGGCAGCAGTCCAATGCGCCTCTCCTGGGTCTGACTGGTATCTGCTCGTAGCACTGAGTGCGTACGCAACATCCGGGCGTGTACATATCATAGCATACATTATTGAACCAATCAATGATGCATATGGAATCCCATTCATTCGTCTACGCCCATCAAGTGTTTTTGGGCACTGAGTCTTGCTTAGAGTCATTCCATGAGACATGGGTAGGTAGCCTCGCTTGGAGTCCGCCATCTTGAACCTATCAAGCACCTTATTGATATAAGTGCTTTGACTAAGTCCAATCATCTTTTTAGATCTATCTCTGTAAATCTTGATGCCCAATATGTACTGTGCTTCTCCTAGATCCTTCATCGAAAAACATTTCCCAAGCCAAATCTTGACAGAGTTCAACATAGGAATGTCATTTCCGATAAGCAATATGTCGTCGACATATAATACTAGGAAAGCAATTTTGCTCCCACTGACCTTCTTGTATACACAAGATTCGTCCGCGTTCTTGATATAACCAAAGTCACTGACTGCTTCATCAAAACGTATATTCCAGCTCCTGGATGCCTGCTTCAATCCGTAGATTGACTTCTTTAGCTTGCATACCTTTTTAGCATTCTTTGGATCCTCAAAACCTTCAGGCTGTGTCATAAACACAGTTTCTGTTAAAACGCCGTTTAAGAAAGCAGTTTTGACATCCATCTGCCATATTTCGTAATCGTAATATGCAGCGATTGCTAACATTATCCGAATAGACTTTAGCATTGCAACTGGTGAAAAGGTTTCATCGTAATCCACACCGTGGACTTGCCTGTAACCTTTTGCAACCAATCTAGCTTTGAAAACTTCAAGTTTCCCATCCTTGTCCTTTTTCAGTTTGAAAACCCATTTGCTTCCAATGGCTTGGTAGCCATCTGGCAAATCGACCAAATCCCATACTTGGTTTTCAGACATGGAGTCTAATTCAGATTGCATGGCTTCTTGCCATTGCTTGGAGCTAGGGCTCGTCATAGCTTGTTTGTAAGTCGCAGGTTCATCACTTTCAAGTAATAGAACGTCATAGCTCTCGTTCGTCAAAATACCTAAGTACCTTTCCGGTTGAGATCTATATCTTTGCGATCTACGCGGGGTAACATTTCTAGATTGACCATGGTTCTCACCAGATTCTTCTAAAGATCTCTGAGTTTCATCCTGAATGTCATCTTGAGCATTCTCAAGAGTTTGTTGTTCGACTCGAATTTCTTCGAGGTCTACTTTTCTCCCGCTTGTCATTTTGGAAATGTGATCTTTCTCCAAAAAGACACCATCTCGAGCAACAAACACTTTGTTCTCAGATGTATTGTAGAAGTAATACCCCTTTGTTTCCTTTGGATAGCCCACAAGGATACATTTGTCAGATTTTGGATGAAGTTTGTCTGAAATTAATCGCTTGACGTATACTTCACATCCCCAAATCTTAAGAAAAGACACATTTGGAGGCTTTCCAAACCATAATTCGTATGGAGTCTTTTCGACAGCTTTAGACGGAGCTCTATTTATAGTGAGTGCAGCTGTATTTAGTGCATGTCCCCAAAATTCTAATGGAAGTTCGGCCTGACCCATCATTGACCTGACCATGTCTAGCAAGGTTCTGTTCCTCCGTTCCGACACACCGTTCCATTGTGGTGTTCCAGGAGGAGTCAATTCTGATAGAATTCCACATTCTTTCAGATGGTCATCAAATTCATAGCTCAGATATTCACCGCCTCTATCAGACCGCAGTGCCTTAATCTTCTTGCCTAATTGATTCTCTACTTCACTCTGAAATTCCTTGAATTTGTCAAAGGATTCAGACTTATGCTTCATTAGGTAGACATAACCATACCTACTGAAGTCAACAGTGAAAGTGATAAAGTAGCTGAAACCACCTCTAGAATTTGTACTCATTGGTCCACATACATCGGTATGGATTAAACCCAATAGTTCATTTGCTCTTTCTCCAACTTTAGAGAAAGGTTGCTTTGTCATTTTGCCAAGTAAACATGATTCGCATTTACCATAATCCTCTAAGTCAAATGGTTCTAGAATTCCTTCCTTTTGAAGTCTTTCTAAGCGTTTCAAGTTTATATGGCCTAATCGACAATGCCACAGATAGGTGAGATCTGAATCATCCTTTTTGGCCTTTTTGGTATTTATGTTATATACTTGTTTGTCGTGATCTAATAAATAAAGTCCATTGACTAATCTAGCAGATCCATAAAACATCTCTTTAAAATAAAACGAACAACTATTGTCTTTTATTAAAAAGGAAAATCCCTTAGCATCTAAGCAAGAAACTGAAATGATGTTTTTAGTAAGACTTGGAACATGGAAACATTCTTCCAGTTCCAAAACTAGCCCGGAGGGCAACGACAAAAAGTAAGTTCCTACAGCTAATGCAGCATTTCCCACTCGTAGGTCGACTTCACCCTTGCTTAAGTTTCTACTTCTTCTTAGTCCCTGTGGATTAGAACATAAGTGTGAGCCACAACCTGTATCTAATACCCAAGAAGTTGAATTAGCAAGTATACAGTCTATAACGAAAATACATGAAGATGGAACGACTGTTCCGTTCTTCTGATCTTCCTTTAGCTTCAAGCAATCTCTCTTCCAATGCCCCTTCTTCTTGCAGTAGAAGCATTCGGATTCAGAAGTGGGTTGACTGACCTTCCTCTTTACAGATTTGGCGCCAGTTTGCTTAGTTGGGCTGGCCTTGTTGCCACCTTTCTTAGCATTCCTCTTCTTTCCAGATTTCTTGAACTTGCCCCCACGCACCATAAGCACATCCTGCTTATCACTTTTGAGCGTCTTTTCAGCGGTCTTCAGCATACCGTGAAGCTCAGTGAGCGTTTTGTCCAGACTATTCATACTGTAGTTCAGTTTGAACTGATCATACCCGCTATGAAGAGAATGGAGGATGGTGTCTATAGCCATTTCCTGAGAAAATTGCTGATCCAGCCGACTCATATTCTCAATGAGTCCAATCATTTTGAGAACATGTGGACTTACGGGCTCGCCCTTCTTAAGCTTGGTCTCAAGAATTTGCCTATGAGTCTCGAATCTTTCGACTCGAGCCAGATCTTGGAACATGTTCTTCAACTCACTGATGATTGTGAAAGCATCTGAGTTGATGAACGTTTTCTGCAGATCCGCACTCATGGTGGCGAGCATTAGACATTTCACATCCTTGTTGGCATCAATCCAACGATTGAGGGCTGCCTGAGTGACCCCGTCGCCTGCAGCTTCGGGCATCGCCTCATCTAGGACATACTCCTTTTCTTCCTGCATAAGAACTATTTGCAAGTTCCTTTGCCAGTCAAGGAAGTTTTTCCCGTTCAACTTCTCCTTTTCGAGAATTGATCGAATGTTGAATGAATTGTTGTTTGCCATATTAAAAACTACAATTGAAAAGAATAAACAAATAAATAACCATTCACAGTTTCTCTTAATAAACTTAAATTCTAGCATACATGCATAATTCAATGTTTATTAAGCATTTTATTCAAGTTATGTGTTCCGGCAGGTGTGAATAAAATGATTCCAAGATCCTAAAATCATTGAAGAACTAAGCACAGTTTGTCGACTTAATCCTAGAACATCTTAGGTAAGCAAAAGCCTTTTGCTAATAGTCTAGAAACTATTCTTGGTTGATAGGTACGTCTAAGAACTTATTAGGTAAACCTATCGATTTTGCCACGACATAAAAGGACTCCTTACTTATATCGTTGAGTTTCACCAAAACTAACATGTACTCACAATTATTTGTGTACCTTGCCCCTTTAGGACCAATAAGTAACACCTCGCTGAGCGAAAACTATTACTAGATTGATGTAAAGGATATCCAAGCAAGTGTATATTTTGGCATGACACCTTTTAACTCAATTTTTAAGTTTGGAACTTAAGGCTCTTACTATGTTGGTTAGATTTTAAGTGAACTAAAATCCTTAATCATGCAACATAATCAAGCTTTTGATCTCATGCATTTTAAGACATGTTTAAAAGCAATAAATAACTTAAACATGCATAAGATAAATGTGATCTAGTATGGCCCGACTTCATCTTGAAGTTTTAACTTCAAAGTCCGTTCTTGAAAATCTCCGTGGGAGGCACCATTTTCTTCAAATAGGATAAGCTATAACTAATTACAACTATTTGATGGTACGCAGACCATATTTGAATTGAAAAATAACTTTGGTACTTTAGACCAATTACATTCAAATTAATGGTACGCATACCATATTTTCTATCCTATTTGGGCCATACTAGTCACTTCATAACCTGCAAAACAGTACATATATAATATATACCATTCACCCATTCATTATCATGAATGGCCCACATAGCTGGTTAGTATAACACATTATGCATCACGTAAACATTTGCAGCAATTAATCAAGGGCACCAATAATCTACCAATTATTCAGTCCTTATTAATTCTAATCAAGTTGTTTTAACCTTAAGGATTTGTAGACCTAATCAAGAGTTTTATGACTAAAAGGGCTCCCACTTAAACCAATAAATTCATATGCTTTACTAATTTTAAACATAAAAATGTATTCCAAGTCTAACCGGAAACATACAAATTTAATTAAAATTTAAAGCTCATATAAATTAATAATTGAATCCAAAAAGTTTAATTTAATTTCAGTCGTATTTAAATTAATTCATGATTTTAATTTTAGTAAAATAATTAGAATAAATAAAATTTATTATAATTACAATATTCAAAATTAAAATCCAAGAAAATAATTTAATTTATTAATTTTAAAATTAATTAAAATTACGTAAACTGAAAAAATTTCAAATTAAACATTCAAAACGATCTAATCGCAACGCAAACACCCTACGCATTGCACGCCCATGGGCCACACGCACACAGCCATTGCTGGCCATGTGCGCGCAGCCCATGCGCTCGTCGCATAGCTGCTGCATCTCCATCGCAAGCCATCGCACGCTGTGGTGCTCGCTGTGCGCGCGCCAGCGCTCGACGCACGCGAGCCATCGCTCGCAGTGCGCGCTCGCCAGCGCACGCTGCGCGCGCTCCATCGCTCGCTGTGCGCGCGAGCCATTGCTTGCTGTGCGCGCGAGCCATCGCTCGCTGAGCGCGCGAGCCATCGCTCGCTGTGCGCGAGCAATTGCGCGCGTTCAACGCTGGGCGCAGCGCTCGTGGCACGCGAGCTTGCGCTCGCTGCGCGCGAGGCTGCGCGCGCTTGCGCGAGGCAGTGCGCGTCGTGGCGCAGCTCGCTTGCTGCCCACACGCGACTGCCTTGGCTTGCCTTTCCCCCATGCCCATTTGTTCATAGCTCGTGGCCCACGACACAAGGCAGGGCTGCACCACGCCCTTGCTCATTGCATTCGTGCCGCACGGGCGACGAGCTCCCTTGCTCGTCGTCGCATGCCCGCACTATACAACTCCCCTTAAGGGTAACACGAAGCGTCCATTGCTTTGTGCGTGCAAGTTATATGAACGAATCGCATAAAAATTTAAAATTTATATTTAAAATTAATGACAAATTAATAAATAATATTAATTTCATAATTTTAGGGCGAAAAATCGAAAATTTATTATCCAATTGATTTCCGATTATTATGGATTCAAGTCTAGGTCATAAAAATTTAAAATTTATTATAAATTTACAATTTTTATGGTGGTTTTTAATTATAGGTTTCTAATTAAATTATAATTAATTATGAAAATCAAATTAATTCTAAATTATTCTAATTTTCAACAAATTAATCATAATTACAAATTAGATTGCATAATTAACAAGGCTAGGCATTCAAACTTGTTAAACATATACAGTAGGTCAATAAAAAATTCAAGATTTATCAACAAGAATCGCAAATATTTAATTTAACATCTTAAATTTACGAAATTTTGCATTCGAAAAACTAAAACCTTCGAAAAGTCATAGTTAGGCTTCGAATTTGAGAATTCTGGGTTCGGCAGAAAAATACTTTTTTTGTCAAAATTTTAGAATGCCTTTTACATGCGGAATTGACACAAAAATCACTCGATTTGGATGAGTAACGAAGAAACTGCCGAAAAACTGCGTACGTATAATTAAATAAACGCAATTTGCAATTAATTAACAATTACGAAAATTAATCACCCCTTTTAATTCTTGCAAATTTGTAATATTTAACCATGTTCATGCAATTTAGATTATGAAAATAATAAGGGGCTCGTGATACCACTGTTAGGTTATGATACATATGATATTACATAAATCATGCGGAAACAACCATTAACCCAGGAATACATATTATTTACACATAATCATATAGCATAATTTAGATGCATACTCTTTGTTGCGTGCCTTCCCTAGCTGCGCCCGAACCGAACAAGAACAAGTCTTTAGGACTCCAAGTGTCGTCCCTCCGTAGATAGTCCACAGCACGTCCGGATCCGCCTTAAGATTGACCAACTAGAATCGCCCTTAAAGTACTAGAATTTTCGGCACTTTTGAGCAAGGAATGTGGCTGAATTTTTCTCTCAAAAACTCACTTTGAATACTTGAATTAATCTCAGAAAATATGTGACCCTAGGCACGTATTTATAGAGTTATGGAAAGGGAATTGTAATCCTAGTAGGACACGAATTAATTAAACTTAGAATCCTACAAGAACTCTAATTAATTAATTTATCCTTTTAGGAATAGGAATTTAATCATACCCTAACTCTAATAGTTTTAGGAATCATGCATGAACACAAACTCACACACACACACACGGCAGCCACAAGGGCCGCCCCATGCGCGTGCGTGCGAGCAGCAGCCCACGCAGCGAGGCCCACGCAGCCGTGGCCTTGGCGCGCGCTGGGCCTGCCTTGCGGTAGGCCTGGGCGCTGCCTTGGCTGGGCTTGTGGCGCGCGTTTGGCTTGCTGGGCGATGGCCCGGCTTCGTGCTGGGCCTTCGTCCGGCAGGCCTCGTCCGATGCTAATTCGTACGATACGCTTCCGATTAAATTCCCGGTTCCGGAATTCATTTCCGATACGAACAATATTTAATATTTCCGATTCCGGAATTAATTTCCGTTTCGAACAAATATTTAATATTTCCGTTTCCGGAATTATTTTCCGATTCCGATAATATTTCCGATTCTGACAATATTTCCGTTTCCGGCAATATTTCCGATTCTGGCAATATTTCCATTTCCGATAATATTTTCCGATACGTGCCATGTTTCCGTTTCCGGCAACATCTACGACTTGGATAATATTTATATTTCCGATACGATCCATATTTCTGTTTCCGGCAATATCATCGTTTCCGGAGTATTCATTTCTTGCTTGTGACGATCTCAGCTCCCACTGAAACCAAGATCCGTCGATTCCGAATATCCATAGATAGAGTATCTAATGCCATTAGATACCTGATCCGTTTACGTACTATTTGTGTGACCCTACGGGTTCAGTCAAGAGTAAGCTGTGGATTAATATCATTAATTCCACTTGAACTGAAGCGGCCTCTAGCTAGGCATTCAGCTCACTTGATCTCACTGAATTATTAACTTGTTAATTAATACTGAACCGCATTTATTAGACTTAACATAGAATGCATACTTGGACCAAGGGCATTATTTCCTTCATACGTACTATTTGTGTGACCCTACGGGTTCAGTCAAGAGTAAGCTGTGGATTAATATCATTAATTCCACTTGAACTGAAGCGGCCTCTAGCTAGGCATTCAGCTCACTTGATCTCACTGAATTATTAACTTGTGAATTAATACTGAACCGCATTTATTAGACTTAACATAGAATGCATACTTGGACCAAGGGCATTATTTCCTTCACTTATTGATATAAGTTCTTTGACTAAGTCCAATCATCTTTTTAGATCTATCTCTGTAAATCTTGATGCCCAGTATGTACTGTGCTTCTCCTAGATCCTTCATCGAAAAACATTTCCCAGGCCAAATTTTGACAGAGTTCAACATAGGAATGTCATATCCGGTAAGTACTATGTCTTCGACATATAATACTAGTAAAGAAATTTTTCTCCCACTAACCTTCTTGTATACACAAAATTCGTCTGCGTTCTTGACGAAGCCAAAGTCACTGACTGCTTCATCAAAACGTATACTCCAGCTCCTTGATGCTTGCTTCAATCCATAAATGGATTTTTTAAGCTTGCATACCTTTTTAACATTCTTTGGATCCTCAAAACCCTCAGGATGTGTCATAAACACAGTTTTTTTTAAAACGCCGTTTAAGAAAGCGATTTTGACATCCATTTGCCATATTTCGTAATCGTAATATGTAGCGATTGCTAACATTATCCGAATAGACTTTAGCATTGCAACTGGTGAAAAGGTTTCATTGTAATCCACACCGTGGACTTGCCTATAACCTTTTTCAACCAATCTAGCTTTGAAAACTTCTAGTTTCCCATCCTTGTCCTTATTCTGTTTGAAAACCCATTTGCTTCCTATGGCTTGGTAGCCATCTAGCAAATCGACCAAATCTCAAACTTGGTTTTCAGACATGGAGTCTAATTCATATTGCATGGCTTCTTGCCATTGCTTGGAGCTAGGGCTCGTCATAGCTTGTTTGTAAGTCGCAGGTTCATCGCTTTCCAGCAATAGAACTTCATGGCTCTCGTTCGTCAAAATACCTAAGTACCTTTCCGGTTGAGACCTATATCTCTGCGACCTACGCGGGGTTACATTTCTAGATGGTTCTTGATTCTCACCAGATACTTCTAAAGATCTCTGAGTTTCAACCTGAATGTCATCTTGAGCATTCTCTAGAGTTTGTTGTTCGACTCGAATTTCTTCGAGGTCTACTTTTCTCCCACTTGTCATTTTGGAAATGTGATCTCTTTCCAAAAAGATACCATCTCGAGCAACAAACACCTTGTTCTCAGATGTATTGTAGAAGTAATTCCCCTTTGTTTCCTTTGGATAGCCCATAAGGATACATTTGTCAGATTTTGGATGAAGTTTGTCTGAAATTAATCGTTTGACGTATACTTCACAACCCCAAATCTTAAGAAAACACACATTTGGAGGCTTTCCAAACCATAAATCATATGGAGTCTTTTCGACAGCTTTAGACGGAGCTCTATTTAGTGTGCGTGCTTCTGTGTTTAGTGCATGTCCCCAAAATTCTATTGGAAGTTTGGCCTGACCCATCATTGATCTAACCATGTCTAGCAAGGTTCTGTTCCTCCATTCTGACGCACCGTTCCATTGAAGTGTTCCGGGAGGATTCAATTCTGATAGAACTCCACATTCTTTTAGATGGTCATCAAATTTATAGCTCAGATATTCACCGCCTCTATCAGACCGCAGTGCCTTAATCTTCTTGCCTAACTGATTCTCTACTTCACTATGGAATTCCTTGAATTTGTCAAAGGATTCAGACTTATGCTTCATTAGGTAGACATAACCATATATACTAAAGTCATCAGTGAAAGTGATAAAGTAGCTGAAATCACCTCTAGCATTTGTACTCATTGGTCCACATACATCTGTATGGATTAAACCCAATAGTTCAGTTTCTTTTTCTCCAACTTTAGAGAAATTTTTCTTTGTCATTTTGCCAAGTAAACATGATTCACACTTACCATAATCTTCTAAGTCAAATGGTTCTAGAATTCCTTCCTTTTGAAGTCTTTCTATGCGCTTCATGTTAATATGGCCTAATCGACAATGCCACAGATAGGTGAGATCTGAACCATTCTTTTTGGCCTTTTTGATATTTATGTTATAAACTTGTTTGTCGTGGTCTAGTAAATAAAGTCCATTGACTAATCTAGCAGATACATAAAACATCTCTTTAAAATAAAACGAGCAACTACTGTCTTTTATTAAAAAGGAAAATCCCTTAACATCTAAGCAAGAAACAGAAATGATGTTTTTAGTAAGACTTGGAACATGGAAACATTCTTCCAGTTCCAAAACTAGCCTAGAGGGCAACGACAAATAATAAGTTCCTACAGCTAATGCAGCAATCCGTGCTCCATTTCCCACTCGTAGGCCGACTTCACCCTTGCTTAATCTTCTACTTTTTCTTAGTCCTTGTGGATTGGAACATAAGTGTAAGCCACAACCTGTATCTAATACCCAAGAAGTTTAATTATCAAGTATACAGTCTATAACGAAAATACCTGAAGATGGACCGACCGTTTCATTCTTCTGATCTTCCTTAAGCTTCAAGCAATCTCTCTTCCAATGCCCCTTCTTCTTGCAGTAGAAGCATTCAGATTCAGAAGTGGGTTGGCTCACCTTCTTCTTTTCAGATTTGGTGCCGCCAGCTTGCTTAGTTGGGCTGGCCTTTTTGCCACCTTTCTTAGCATTCCTCTTCTTACCAGATTTCTTGAACTTGCCCCCACGCACCATAAGCACATCTTGCTTATCACTTTTGAGCGTCTTTTCAGCGGTTTTCAGCATACCGTGAAGCTCAGTGAGTGTTTTGTCCAGACTATTCATACTGTATTTTAGTTTGAACTGATCATACCCGCTATGATGAGAATGGAGGATGGTGTCTACATCCATTCCTGAGAGAATTGCTGATCCAGCCGACTCATATTCTCAATGAGTCTAATCATTTTGAGAACATGTGGACTTATGGGCTCGCCTTTCTTAAGCCTGGTCTCAAGAATTTTCCTATGAGTCTCGAATCTTTCGACCCGAGCCAGATCTTGGAACATGTTCTTTAACTCGCTGATGACTGTGAAAGAATCTAAGTTGATGAACGTTTTCTGTAGATCTGCACTCATGGTTGCAATCATTAGACATTTTACATCTTTGTTGGCATCAATCCAATGATTGAGGGCTGCCTGAGTGACCCCGTCTCCTGCGGCTTCGGGAATAACCCCTTCCAGGACATACTCCTTTTCTTCCTACATAAGAACTATTTGCAAGTTCCTTTGCCAGTCAAGGACGTTTTTCCCGCTCAACTTCTCCTTTTCGAGAATTGATCGGATGTTGAATGAATTGTTGTTATCCAGAGTTAAAACTACAATTGAAAAGAATAAACAAATAAATAACCATGAACAGTTTCTCTTAATAAACTTAAATTCTAGCATTTATGCATAATTCAATATTTATCAAGAATTTTATTCAAGTTATGTGTTCCAGCAGGTGTGAATAAAATGATTCCAAGACCCTTAAATCATTGAAGAATTAAGCACATTATGTATTTAGACTCAATTCTAAAATATTTTAGGTAAGCAAATCCTTTGCTAATAGTCTAGAAACTATTCTTGGTTGATAGGTACGTCTAAGGTCTTATTAGGCAAACCTATCTTATTTGCCATGACATAAAAGGACTCCTTACTTATATCGTTGAGTTTCACCAAAAGTAACATGTACTCACAAATATTTGTGTACCTTACCCCTTTAGGATCAATAAGTAACACCTCGCTATGGCGGAAAACTATTACTAAGATTGATGTAAAGGTTATCCAAGTAAGTGTTATTTTGGCATGGCACCTTTTAACTCAATTTTTAAAGTTTGGAACTTAAGGCTCTTACTATCTTGGTTAGATTTTAAGTGAATTAAAATCCTTAGTCATGCAACATAATCAAGCCATAATCTCATGCATAATTAAGACATATTTAAAGCAATAAATAACTTAAAGCATGCATGCATAAGATATAAATGTGATCTAGTATGGCCCGACTTCATCTTGAAGCTTCAACTTCAAACTCCATCTTGAAAATGGATTGGAAACTCCGTCTTGAATTTCACCATGGGAGGCGCCATTTTCTTCAAATAGGATAAGCTATAATTGAAATTAATTACAACTATTTGATGGTACGCAGACCATATTTAAAATTAAAAACATTGATGCATTAGACCAATTTTACATTCAAATTAATGGTACGCAGACCATATTTTCTATCCTATTTGGGCCATACTAGTCACTTTCAATAACCTGCAAAACAGTACATTTACAATATACCATTCTCCCATTCATTTATCAATGAATGGCCCACATAGAAAGTTAGTAGAACATATTATACATCACATAAATATTTGCAACAATTAATCAAGGCTTTCAATAATCTACAAATTATTCAATCCTTATTAATTCTAATCGAGTTGTTTTAACCTTAAAGGAATATAGACCTAATCAAGAGTTTAATGAATAAAAGCTCCCACTAAAACCAAGAAATTTACATGCTTTACAAATTTTAAACATAAATTGTATTTTTTAGTCCAACCGGAAACTTACAAATTTAATTAAAATTTAAAGCTCATATAAAATATTATTTAAATCCTTTATTTTTATTTTTAGTTGATTATAATTAATTAATTTAAATTTTAGTAAAATAATTAGTATAAATAAATTTATAATAATTAAATTATTCAAAATTAAATTACGAGAAAAAAATTAAATTACGAAATTAAATTTAATTAAAAATCGTTTTCAACCGAAAAATTAAAACGAACCATTGGGCCAAGACAAAGCCATAGGCTTGCGCCCATGCCTCGTCGAGGCCTTGTAGTAGCAGCGCCCATGGGCCGCGTGCACGAGGGCAGCGCCCATGGCCTGCCACTTCGATGTCGTTGCGCAAGCATCGAGCAAGCCACGCAGCAAGCCGAGCAAGCCACGCTCTACGCGCAGCAGGCATCCCTCGCTGGGGCGAGGCATCGCTCGCTGGTGCGAACCAGCGCTAGCTGCCCGCGCGTGCGGCCTCGGATGCTTTTTGCCTTTGTCTCGTTACTCGCTCACATGCACACCGCACACACCGCACAGCAGGGCAACCCCCACGCGCGTGTGCCCGTGCCTTGCTTGCTGCCTAGTAGTGCATGGGCGACGAGCTCCCTTGCTCGTCGTCGCATGCCCGCACTATGCAACACCCCTTAAGGGTAACACTTAGCTTCCATTGCTTCGTGAGTTCAAGATTTGTGAAAGTTTTTCATAAAAATCAAAACTTTTATAATTAAATTTATTGACAAATTAATAGCTCATATTAATTTCATAAATTTAGGCGAAAAATCGAAAATTTATTATTCAAGTTAATTTCCGATTATATTTATTTTCATGGATTCAAATCTAGGTCATAAAATCTTAAAACTTTTCAATTTTAACAAAATTTATGGTGGTTTTGAATCATAGGATCCAAATTAATTTGCTAATTAATTATGAAAATCAAAACAAATTCTAAATTATTCGAATTTCAACAAATTAATTACAGTTACAAATTAGGTTGTATAACTAACAAGATTAGGCTTTAAAATTGTTAAACATATACAGTAGGTCAATCATAGATTCAAGATTCGCAAATATTTAATTTAACATCATGAAAATTATACATTTTGCGTTCGAAAAACTAAAACCTCCGAAAAGTCATAGCTAGGCTTCGAATATGGGAAATCTGGGTTCGACATCAAATCTATGATTTTAGTCAAAATTTTAAAACGTCGTTTACATGCGAAATTCACTATACAATTATACAATTCAGACCATTATTGACTAAACTACCGAAAAATCCTGCGAACATATAGTCAAATAATCGCACGAATTTGCAATTAATTACATACAACAAAATTAATCACCCCTTTAATTCATTGCAAGTTTATAAAATTTAATCCATGTTAACTATAATTGATTATGGAATTAATTAGAGGGTCGTGATACGACTGTTAGGTTATGACAAATATAAAACATATATTTCATGCGGAAAAACCATAAAGCTAGGAATCCAAATTAATTGCCACATAGTCAATTAGCATAATTTAGGATACATACATGTGACGCGTGCCTTCCCTAACTGCTCCCGAACCGAACAAGAACAAGTTTAAGACTCCAAATGTCGCCCTCCGTAGATAGTCCACAGCACGTTCGGATCCGCCTTAGATTCAATTAACTAGAATATTATCTAAGTTATTATGTTTATTTGAAAGCTTAATTATTAGTTTTAGGCAAATTATTAAATATGTTCTTAAACTTAAAACTATATGAATACTTATTGATTATGTTGGCTATAAATTGTGATTATGAATCACCTATTTATAGGGAGGAAATATCGGACTTAGATTTCCACTAAGATTCAAATAACTAATTCTATCGGAATTCTAGTTAAATTAATCCATTAGAATTAATGTTTAATAAAACACAAAACATTTAATTCTTGTGGAATTAGGAAAACGTTTAATCAAGCAATCCTAAACGGCCAAGGATTCGTAGCATTGCGCACACCCACACGCAGCCCACGAGGGGCGTTGTGCGCGGCTCGGCCCAAGGCAGGCGGTGGCAGCACGCCGACCACCCGTGGGCGCTGCTGCTGGGCCTTGCCTGGCGTGCTTGTGGCTGGGCCTGCCTAGCTTGCTGCTTGCGCGTTAGGGTGCTCGCTGCTTGCTGTGCGCGCGGCCTTCGTTAGGCGCGGGCCTGGCTTCGTGCTGGGCCTTGCGTCTAGCAAGCTCGTCCAACCATCGTTTCGTACGTCGCGCCTCCGATTCGCGAAATTCATTTCCGATTCGAACAATATTTAATATTTCTGATTCCGGAATTTATTTCCGATTCGAACAAATATTTAATATTTCCGATTCCACAATTTATTTCCGATTCCGACAATATTTCCGATTCCGGTAATATTTCCGTTTCCGGCTATATTTCCGATTCCCCCAATATTTCTATTTCCAATAATATTTTCCGATACGTACCATGTTTCCGTTTCCGGCAACATTTACGACTTGGATAATATTTATATTTCCGTTATGATCCATATTTCCGTTTCCGGCAATATCATCATTTTCGGAGTATTCATATTTTGCCTTTTGACGATTTCAGCTCCCACTGGAACCGAGATCCGTCGATTCCGAATATTCATAATTAGAGTATTTACTTCACTTAAATACTTGATCCGTTCACGTACTATTTGTGTGACCCTACGGGTTCAGTCAAGAGTAAGTTGTGGATTAATATTATTAATTCCACTTGAACTGAAGCGGCCTCTAGCTAGGCATTCAGCTCACTTGATCTCACTGAATTATTAACTTGCATAATTAATTAATACTGAACCGCATTTATTAGACTTAACATTGAATGCATACTTGGACCGATGGCATTATTTCCTTCACATAAATGATCCAACGAGTTCCTCAACGTGGAAATTGATTTCACATGAACAAGGATTGAAACTGGTACGTTGAATCTTGTGACACATTACTGTGTATATTTGTTTGTTCCTGTACCATTTTCTTAGTCGTGGGATCTCAACATGATTGGGTTCCCATCTTGCCAGTAATAACTGTTCAGAACATAATTCACATAACTACTACTGCCAAGATACAATATGCAATCATATAAACGTTATTCAACAAATTCATGAAGCATATAACATAATAACTCTTAGGCAAGAAATAAATAAGCAGTATATAGATTTGTCTAAAAATTAAAAACCTCAAGTTCCTAATGTATATGTATGCATTGTTCCAAATAACTTGTTTCTCAAACCATTTCTAATATACTGTTTATTTGATATTTTAAAAACAGTTTGAGAATCTTAAAATGTCTCTTAAAAACAGAATTAAGGTAATCCAAAATTAAAAAAACATCAAAGAAAGTACAACAACTTTATTAGAAATATTGTTAGGAACATGGTTCAAATTAATGTTTGCATACAACAAAAATTTAAAGGAAGAGATATTTGAAGGAAATATGTCCTTCACCCAAGGTGCATTAGTCTAATACCAATGTTCAGATTAATTACGAACAATTAATTCAGTGAGATCAAGTGATCGGAACAGCTAGCTAGAGCAATGCTTTCGATTAGTGAGTTCTAATCTATATTAAGCTCACACCTTATTCTTGACCAAACTTATAAGGTCACACCATTGGCATGTAACAGATCATCGGATTAAATGAATCGGAAATTCATTAAATAGCTTTTCGGGAATTAGTTCGGAAAAACATAAATATACGATATGACATTGGATCGGAATCGTAAATCGTATCGCGAGTATTCGTAAGCTAGATGAAACGAATAATCGTATCGTACGACGGTGATTCGACAAGTACTATACGATAAACAATAGCCTTAAGGCATTGGTCGCGGACACGAGCAAGGCAAGGCTGCCTGCCCGTCGAGCCAGGCTGGAAGCACGCAAGGCCCAACGAGCCAGCAGCTCACCAACGCGGGAGCAAGCCTCGCAGGCTGCGGCTGAGCGCGCACGGACATCGGCACTGGCAGCAAGCAAGCAGCGAGGCCCAAGGCCCATGGCTGCGTTGCTTTGTGCGCGCTGCTCGTGGGCTTTGTGCGTGAGCTGGCCGGTTGAGGCCTTGTACCTTGGCCGGTCATGTTATAACCCTTAGGGTTATAACACCTCACCTCTCCTTATGTTTTTCCATATACAAAAAAAAAATCACATACATCAGTTTTAATTTAAATAAAAAAGAGAAACCCTATTCTCCTTTTGCCCCCGTTCAAACTGTTCTTCCGTAAAAGCTAAAATATCTTGAGTGACGTCTAAGCTACGAATGTCAAGACGGATTTGAACGTGTCGGTGAACCAAGTAGCGGAACGACATTTGGAGTTCTTGTTTGTGTTCGTGATTCGTTAAACTAGGGAAAACACGCTTCAAACGTAAGTCTGCTTAATTTGTACTGTATACATGGTTCTTGGCTTTGGGGATTATTCCGTTGCGTTAATATGTATTTGACTGTATTCCCCTACAGTGGTATCATGAGAAACATGTATTTTATAGTACTTTTGGCATGTTAATCTGTATGTGATGTTGTCGAATTTTTTCTGAATTTTTTCATGAATTTACGAAATAATTCTGGATTATTGGATAGATCGTAGAATATGTTCTGAATCCGTAAAATATCGGAAATTGGATTTTTCTGTCGCTAATCTCATTGAAAGAAGCGTTTTAAGCTCCATTCATGAGAACAGAATCGCAAAAACAGGCCCCGAAGTTCTAGTTTTGGGGAGTTTTTGTTAATTAATGAATTAAACTAACAATTTTGGAAAAAAATTCAATTAATTGCTTGACCTAAACTACTCGGAATTATTTTAAAGTTTGCCCTAATTTTCTTGGGTATATTTTAAAATTATGGTAAAAGTTTCGGCCATAAATGTTAAGTATAAACCCTAATTTTATTTTTCCCTAAATTGGTGATTTTTAGATCGTAAATTGATTTTAATAATAATTTAGATCTGGAAATTTTTTTAATTGGGAAAAGGAAAATAATTTCATGTTAAGTGGCAGTTTTTAAAAATTTATGGATTAAAATTTTGATTAGATTCGTTAATTTTAATCATCACTTAAACCAAATTTGATAAAAATCTTGAATTTAAATGTTTAGAACGATTTAAAATTTTGGAGTGGATTATCAAACATATTCATTTTTTTTGATATTGATCGTTATTTAAATTTGGGTGTTGTTAGCCAAGATTTATAAATTTCTCAAAATTGGATTGTTGGAAAATTAATTAAATCACCCACTTTATTATTTTTCGAAAAACAAAACGATTAATTTTGTTAATTTTAAGAAAAATAACGTTATGCAAATAACGTCCCGTGAAATTAAAAATTTTTATTTTTTGGTTAATTGGCTCGTATGGCACGAGCCAAAGGCGCGGAACAAAGGGTGTGCGGTGTGTGTGGCTGGGCGTAACCCCTGCACGCTGCACCCCGCAGCTTGGCGCAGCAACTCGAGGCAGCCAGCAAGCGAGCTGGGCGTGCCAGCGCGCGCTGGCAACTGCAGCAAGCAAGGCAGCAGCGATGCCTTGGCTCAGGACAAAGCAGCGAGCAAGCATGGCAGCATCGCTGGCCTTGGCTTGCGAGCAGCGACGAACAAAGCAGTAGTAACAACAGCGTAGCTGCGGGCTGTGCGTTGTGCTATGCGGGGGAGGGGCGATGCTCCTCGAGGCCTCGTGTGGCACGCAATGCACTAGGCGGCATTGGGTTGGGCGCAAGCCTAGCCCATGTTGCACAAATTGGCTATTTTGCTTCGTTTGGGCTTTTAATTTAATTTTTGCATGAAATAGCTAACAGTGGATTTTTTTTTTAATTTTATTTTATTCGACTTGGGCAGGGCCGTAAGTTTAAATATTTAAAATTAAATTATCCAAATTAAAATATTGGTTTTAGTGGGAGCCATTTAATGAAATTAAATGAAATAATTAATTTTAATTATTTTTGTAAGGCACCATTATTTTAATTAAATTAAATTTTGATTAGAATAATTCTAAGGATTTAATAATTTGGAATTGATTAATCTTTTAGGACGCGTTTTATGTGAACGTGATTTTTAAGTAAATCATGTAAATACTTGCATACTTATTTAGGCCATTTGTTTTAGGATACGAATGGATGAATGGATGAATGCATAGAATATATTTTATGTATTGCAGATATTCAAGGTGACTAGTATGGCCAATCTAGGATAGTTAAATACGGTTTGTGAACCGTTTTTTCTTTTAATGTAAAGTTTTAAATATGGTCTGCATACCATTGGAATTTTGATGTAATTATTTAATTATTTCAAGTATATCTAGGAAATTTAGAACTTTAAGTTAGCTATTGAATGAAATTCAAGACGATGCCAAGCTAACAAGGTGAAGAAAGATTGGATGCTTCAAGACAAAATTTTGGGCCATACTAGTTCACCAAAATTAAATTTATGCACTATATATATATATATTGTGAATGAATTTATATTATGCATGAATTTTGTTTGTATGCTCGATTAGATTTAGTTCACTAAATAATCGAACCAACATAGAAACAAATAGTTCCAAAGTAATATTGAGTTTAAAATTGCCCTCCAAATCAAGCACTTACAAAAATCTAAGGATCTAAGGTAGTAAGTTTCCGGCAAAGCGAGGTGCTATTTTAGTTGACTTAGATGGTAAGGTATCCCAAAGGAACACGTTGATTGTGGTTTTAACTCAAACAACAATGGCATATGTTGTGGCAAAGGAATAAATTATGGAATTAATTTATTAACCAATAGTAATTTGGAGATTGCTAGCAACAGGTTTTGCTTACCTAGAATTTTAAAAGACTCAAGACATGCCAAAGCTTCTTAAGAATTTAAGACTTTTAGGGTCTTGAAATCGTTTAATTCATTTTGGACCATGTTTTATTTTGCATGAATGAAATGTTTAATAGCTTTAATGATTGCATGATCGCATTTATTTGAAAGTTATTAAAGGTTATGAATGGTTACTTATTGCGAATTCTTTTCAAATGTAGAATGCCTAAAACAACACTCAAAGTAACAGAAATTTTGGATGTAAAATTGAACCTATCAAACTTTCTTGATTGGGAGAGGAAGCTTCGGCAACTCCTCGGGTGGAACAATATTGAATATGTTGTTGACAATCCCATCCCCAACTATTACTCAAAGGATATGACTCCAGAAAAGCACTATGTGTGGGCAAACCACATGTCGCTAGTGATGGATCTTATTCTTTGCTTAATCCCCAAGGATTGGAGTGCAAGGTTCATTGCATATGAGCCATGGGCACTTCTAATGCATCTTAGGGATATATGTCGTGGTAGATTCCAACATGGTGGTCAACATGACGACCAAAATGTCTTTAAATTGGTACATTCATTTGGGGATCTAAAGCTTAATGCTCCAATGGGTTGTTTCTTTGACGTCGAAAGATAAAAAGCAAGGGAAAGGGTCATTGATCTTAAAATGTCAGATGGAACACCAATTAAGGCTCATACAAAGAAAATGGTCGAGCTTCTCAACCGCCTTGAGATTCTTGGTGAGCCATTCCCAGATTTTGCAGCTGCGGGAATACTTTTGAATTCTCTTCACCCTGGTTATAAGAAATTCAAACTACTCTATTTCTCTAAGAAAAGGGAAAACACTGTTAGTGAGCTAGTCTATTTTCTTAATCAATATGAATTGGACTTTGTAAATGATAAGCAAGCGTCACTAAAAGTAAAGAGTAAGAAAATCAAGAAAAAGGTTCCGGGGAAGATCCAAAGCAAGGTTGCATATCCATCTACTCCAGGAGGGCAAGTGGCGCCCTCCAAGAGGAAAAGAAGAAGGATCGTTCTCCATCTACATCGCAATGCTTCAATTTCAATGAAATTGGTCATTACAAATGAGATTGCCCCAAATTAAAGGAAGGAAAGAAGGACATAAACGTTGCTTCTCCTTCAAGTATGTATGTTATACATTGTAATCTTGCAAATTCTACTCCCTCCGTCCCAGATTATTTGTTACACTATCCTTTTTCGTCCGTCCTAGATTAGTTGTTACACTTCTAAATTAGGAATGACCCAACAATTATTATGTTATCTCTCTCTTCCCACTATTTTTTTTTGTCCCCACACCCTCTCTCATTCAATTGAAAAAATACCCCACTAACTCCTATCACATCTAGTTTTTCAATAAAATAACAATTGATAACCAAACAACCACTTATCACCTAAAACTTTGTGCAAAGGTAAGTGTAACAACTAATATGGGGCGGAGGGAGTACTTCTTGGGTATTAGATACTGGTTGTGACTTACACTTATGTTCCAATTCGCAGGGACTAAGGAGAAGTAGAAAGCTTGATAAAGGCGATATGGATCTACGCGTGGAAAATGGAGCGCGGATTGCTGCATTAGCCGTAGGATCTTATTTTATATCTTTGCCTAGTGGTTTTGTTTTGGAACTAGAAAATTGTTACTATGTTCCTAGTATCACTAGAAACATTATTTCTTTTTCAAGTTTGGATTCTAAAGGTTTTAGTTTTCAATTTAAAGACAATGGTTGTTCTTTTTCTTTGAATGAACTGTTTTATGGTTCAGCACAACAAAAAAAATGGTCTATATGTGCTAGATACAAGCAAACAAATTTATAACATAAATACCAAAAAGGCTAAAACTGGTGATTCATATCTCACATATCTGTGCCATTGTCAATTAGGCCATATAAACACAAAGCGCATGGAAAGACTTCAAAGGAAGGACATTCTAGAATCATTCGAGTTAGAGAAGATTGATCAATGCGGATCTTGTTTACTTGGAAAAATGACAAAACGACCTTTCTCAAAGGTGGGAGAAAGAGCAAGCGAACTACTAGGGCTAATACATACAGACGTATGTGGGCCTATGAGTAGGAAAGCTAGAGGTGATTTCAGCTATTTCATAACGTTTACCGACGATTTCAGTAGATATGGCTATATGTACTTAATGAAACACAAGTCTGAATCGTTTGAGAAATTCCGAGAATTTCAAAATGAAGTAGAGAATCAACATGGCAAGAAAATAAATGCTCTAAGATCAGATCGAGGAGGTGAATATCTTAGCCATGAGTTTGATGACCATCTAAAAGAATGCGGTATTCTTTCTGAATCGACTGCTCCGGGGACACCTCAATGGAATGGAGTGTCAGAATGGAGAAATAGGATCTTACTCGATATGGTCATGTCAATGATGGGTCCAGCCGAACTTCCTTTACGATTTTGGGGACATGCGTTGCAAACATCAATACTCACACTGAATTGTGCTCCTTCAAAAGCTGTTGAAAAGACTCCATACGAATTATGGATTGGGAAACTTCGAAAGATATCTTTTTCTGAAGATTTGGGGTTGCGAAGAATATGTCAAGCGATTAATTTCGGACAAGCTCGAGCCAAAATCTGAAAAATATTTCTTCGTTTGGTATCCAAAAGAAACTAAGGGGTATTACTTCTAAAACAAGTCAGAGAACAAGGTATTCGTTGCTCGTGACGATGTCTTTTTGGAAAGAAATCACATTTTCAAAATAATAAGTGGGAGAATAATAGACCTCGAAGAGATTCGAGATGAACAACGAACCAATTAAGAACTCTTTAGAAGAAGTTCAAGGTGAAGAACCTCCAAGGCCTTCAGAAGAGCCAGTGGGAGTAGTTCCTCAAGACGTTGTTACCCCTCGTAGGTCACATAGAACTAAGGTTCAGCCGGACAGATGGACATGCGTCATCTTGACTGAAAGCTTAGAAGTTCTCATATTAGATAGTGATGAACCTATGACCTACAAACAAGCTATGACGATCCCAAGATCCACTAAATGGTTAGAGGCCATGAAATCTGAGATAGACTCCATGTCTGAAAATCAAGTCTGGGATTTGGTTAATTTGCCGGATGGGTTTACACCTATCGGGTGCAAATGGGTCTTCAAATTGAATAAAGACAAGGTTGGAATTGTATACATATATAAGGCTAGATTGGTAGCAAAAGGTTACAGGCAAGTTCACGGCGTTGACTACGATGAAACCTTTTCTCCAGTCGCTATGCTTAAGTCTATTTGGATAATCCTTGTGATTGCCGCGTTTCATGACTATGAAATATGGCAAATGGATGTCAAAACTACCTTCTTGAATGGTGTTCTTGAAGAGACTGTGTTTATGACACAGCCGGAGGATTTTGTCGATCAAAAGAATCAAGAAAAGGTATGCAAGCTTAAGAAATCCATCTATGGATAAAGCTGACATAAAGGAGCTGGAATACGATTTGATGAAGTAGTCAATAAATTTGGCTTTATCAAGAATCAGGACGAATCTTGTGTAACAAGAAAGTCAGCGGGAGTAAAATTGCATTCCTAGTCTTGTATGTAGACGACATACTGCTTATTGGAAACGACATTCCTATGCTGGAGTCTGTAAAAACTTGGCCTGGAAAGTGTTTCTCAATGAAACACTTAGGAGAGGCACAATACATATTAGGCATCAAGATCTATAGGGATAGATATGAGAGGATGATTGGACTAATCCAAAGCACTTACATTGACACAGTGCTAGCTAGGTTCAATATGATGGGAGCCAAGAGAGGTCATCTACCCATGTCACATGGTATATATCTAAGAAAGACTTAGTGTCCCAAGACATCTGATGAGCGTAGAAGAATGAGTGAAACCCCATACGCTTCGGCTATTGGATCCATCATGTATGCTATTGTGAGGGGGTCGAAAAAGCGCGAGGCTAATGCGTGACCTTGTCCCTCGTGGGTGTGACGATTCTTTTTATTCAATCAAGTGTAATTGGATTTCCTGTGAGTATACACCAAATTGACTAGTAATATAGGAGTCGCCATTCAGTTTTTAACGACAATGAGAAAAACTGACAAAACCCGGTTATCGTGACATAAAGGGAGTGCAATTATGTTTGACCACGACGGCCGTAGGTTCCCTTGTGATCCCTGGTGTGGGGATCTCTCAATATACACCCGCAAGGTAGAGATTGAGGGTTCGGGGGACTGTAACTACCGATAGGAGTACTTCGCTCGTCGATAACTCCAGAGGCAGGATATCCTTACTAGCTCAACATAAATAATTGAAGGGACATGCATTAACTATTAAACTAATCTGAGTTGATTTTAGCAATATGCAACATATAACAGTAATTCGATCGTGATTATCTGATTTAAGTAGCATTAAGGGACCTAGCATGATAATCCGATTTCCCAAAAATATTATATTTGTTAGGCGTGATAGAACAATCAGATTAGGTTAGTTTAACAGTTCATAAAAAGGGCGAGGAAAGCAGTTAAATCATCGAAAAGGGACACATTACGACACACCCTTGAGAGGTGCGTCACGGTTCTCAGAAAACTAACCACTTTGACTTTGCTATTTCTCCTTTTTATTTAACGAATCTCAATTATGGGACAGGATACGTTTTGTTCAATTTATGGATCGATTGCGACAGAACGCGTGAACAATATCGCAGCGAGAGGCTTAGGCTAAGGGTTGGAGTCAATACTCAGAGTATAATTATGTGTTGTTGTGTGTCTCTTTCACGTCGAATTTAGGGGCCTATTTATAGGAAAGAGTTCGTGGAAAGATAGAATTGCAGAGTTCTAATCCACAAAGAATTAGGAAAAAACACGTACCCAGGTATTTTCAGCGCCCAGGCCTGGGCGCCGAAGATTTCGGCGCCCAGAGCCAGGTGTTGAAAATAGGGTCTGGGCTGTTTTCTTTAGTCAGATTCGGATTCCTGAAATCCGTAGAGTTTGAGATTAATTTGAGTCTTTTAGCGCGTATCAATTTTATGACGGAATGCGTCTGGGCCCGTTACGAACTCTAGGCTCGTTAGGATTTCAATCAATACGTAACTCTTATTTCCGAATCCTATTAGGAATAGGATTCTCGCGGTTTCCTATCTCATTTAGGATTTATGTTGGAATGCAACACCTAATTCTGACAGGTTTCTATCTTTTATGATTTGCCACTTTTAGAAGCTACCTTTTACGGCAGTTACTATTTTTAGCAGGTTTCCATAAATAGCAGGTTTCGGGTGAAATGAAAAGGGGAATCGAGATTCGTTTATTTTATAGGAGATGCGTTGTCAAGTGGAGATTTACGTTTTCATCATCGAACCTTTCCCTTGCGGGAACGGGGACAAAAGTAGGTGTCTACAGTTAGCCCCCACTTTGACTGAGTCTTGGAGTAAGACGATGGTCAAAGTATTAGACGGAGTGCGTCACACAAGCCATGGTGTATGTGACCTGTTTTGCGAGGGTCTCACGAGCCCCCGAGTGATAACATTTGACTTAAGGGTCATCACTTGAAGTGTCGACATATCCCTCACGTGTCATTGGGATTCGTCAACTGATAGTATAAAAACTTCCTCACTTTGTCATTGGAAGGATCTAAAGGTGCGTAGAAACTCCCTCACTTTGTCATTGGGAGTAGCTACAGATGTTTTCGAAATTAAAGCTGTAAAGTGTAATTGGGCCTGGCCAAGCCCAATCACGAGGTAAAACGTTTTTAAAGATTCTCATTTTCAGGGCTAGCTAAACGAGAAAACCCCCTTGTTTTTATAGGACGTAAAACGAAGGAAAATCCAGCACATCGTTCTTTTTTGGAAAAACGGAAAACCAATCCTTTAATTTTTGGAAAAAGGGAAAACCGAAAAAGTTTATCGCTGCAGCGACTAAGGACCTGCGCGGTTAGTGACGCAGACCCCGCCGGCTGAAGATGGCGAGCCTGTCCGCTAAGGGTGGACACCCCGTCCGATAGAAGTGGACGAATATGTTTTTGAAATTTTGAAAATAAGGACCTACGCGGTTTGTGACGTAGACCCCGCCGGCTGAAGATGGCGAACCTTGTCCGCTGAGGGTGGGCACCCCGTCCGATAGAAGTGGACGAATCTATTTTGAAATTTATTTTGCTTTTTTGAAAATAAGGACCTACGTGGTTTGCGCCGTAGACCCCGCCGGCTGAAGATGGCGAGCCTGTTTTAATTTTGAAGATCTCATTTTTTGAAAACTGAGGACCTGCGCGGTTAGTGACGCAGACCCCGCCGGCTGAAGATGGCGAGCCTGTTTTATTTTGAAGATTTTATTTTCTTTTCATTTTCGAAGAATGAGGACCTGCGCGGCTAGTGACGCAGACCCCGCCCGCTGAAGGTGGGCGAGCCTTGTCCGCTGAGGGTGGACGCCCCGCTCGCTGGAGGTGAGCGAACCTGAATTCGTGTTTTCGATTTGGGATTCGTGTGCCGCGATCTTGCCCGATTGAGGTGGGAAAGTCCCTATTTCATTTCTTTTCTTGTGATTTCTTTTGAGAATTTCTTTTCATTTATTCTTGCAGGAGCGAATTCTTTCGAGGGATGCTCGAATTTAGTTGCAACCTGAATGTGGGTTGGCAATATGCTTAGACGGACCATTGTCTTGTGGTCATCATCCTTTATGGTTTTGAGTTAGTCCTTACGGCTCAATTTTGCCATACTTGGGTCCTTGATTAGGGGACTATGTATAAGCATCAACGGCGACCTTTGTCTTGAGGTCGTAAACCGGTTTAATTTTTTATTTTTTGAGACATCCAAACATGGCACTTCGTATAGCGTAGTCTGGGAATATTGTTTTTAACTTTGTATACTCTATATTTTCTTTCGAGCCCCCAAGAATTCGTGCTTGACGGTCATATCTTGTTTGAAGAGGTTCCTTGGGTATACGCATTTCGTAATGTCCTTGATCGTGTTTGGGATTGCGCTCGTAAGTGCGAGCGATCTTTGTAGTGGCGAGCTACTTTTAACAAAGCCGTGAGGTGCGACTTTCGGCAATTTTAAAGTCGAATGAATATGGCAAGGCCCAATAGAAGTCGGAGCATTTTTTTTGGGTCTGTGATCATTTTCGGCGCCCAAGCCTGGGCGTTAAAGATTTCGGCGCTGAAAATAATTTCTGGCGAGGTTTCATAGTTGGCCTCTTGTTCATTCGCTTATTTCACTTGGAAGTTCTATGTATTCTCTCTTTTTTTTTTTCTTTTTTTCTAGAACGTGATGATTTTCTTGAGAAGTCGTAGCCGATTGGTGGACTACGGTGCTTGTTGCTTTGGGGCGATTATTTTAAGGAACTGTTGCTCTTAAGGCGTACAGTTATTGCGATAGTTGGGCGAGTCTATATGGCCCGAGGAACATACCTTGAGGTGTAAGACTTTGATCGCTCTTATATTTTTTTGAACGTGTTCGTGAATGATGATATGTATGTGCGAACGAGCGTTCATAGAATGGCCGTTGTGTGCGGTCCATTAATCAGATTGCTTGAATTGTTTCATTTTTTTTGAGCAATGACTGATTTTGAATAGTTTGCTTAGAAGCTTGATAGGGTTCAGGCCCATTCATGAAGTGGGCTCAAACATCGTGCCCTTTCGTTTTTTCAAACATTTGCTTCGAGATTTTTTATTTTGATATGGTTGTTTCGTAGCTTGGAGCCCCCAAGTATGCATGTTGGGATGCTTCCTTTTGGCGTACGATTTTTGTAGGTTCTTTCGAGACAGATGCCCTGGGGTTCCGCTCGTGTAGGTGCGAGCTATCCCTTTCGTGGTAGGTAATATTTTGCCACCTTTAATCCTTAATGTAGGAGTCATGTGGCTTGCATTTTGAATTTGGGTGATAAGTATTCTTTGCCTCTTTTACACATGCTCTTTGGTCGTGCCTGCATTAGTGCAATATGCCTTACTCCCTTTTTTAGGCTTGTACAATGGGATGGTTGGACTTATGGTGCGACGTAGGCTTGTGTGGCCTAACGGCGTGTCTTAGAACATTCCTCCAGGTGTCGGGATATCGTCATTATTTTTTGCATTGGAGTACTTCACCACGCCTCGTTTTGGTGTTCGAGCAAGTGTAGCACCTTCCGCGTGGGTATGCACGACTTATTACTTCGTTCGATGCAAAGATTCATAGGTGTTTCTTTCTTATTTTTATATCTGGGCAAAACTTGGCTAGCAGAAAGATTTAGCGCCCAGGCTGGGGCGTCAAAGATATCGGCGCCCAGCTCTGGGCGTTGAAAAAGGATTTCTGGGTATATTTTGACGGTTCTTATCCTTTATTTTTTTTTCTTTTGCTTTTGCTTTGGAACGAGGTAGGCTGTGTAACGGGTGCTTATAGGGCGAGCGTTAGGTGCAGTAGTTTGATCGGAGTTTTGGTGACTCGCGATTTTCAGTTACCCTTGTTAGTGGGGTGACTTTATATATTCTAAGTAGCGCTTAGAATTTGGGAGGGGTTGTAGCCATTCTAAGGTTCGTTTTACACGATCAAAGCTTAGGATTGTGCCCCTATGATGTATGTATAGCATTAGCGCCGAGAATTTGCGATGAAATCGTCATTTCGAGCATTTTTTAGAGTGTTTTTCTCAAGCCCCCAATTGTAGCTACGGGATTGGCTTGGTGCTATAATGCTTTGCATACGTTTTTATGCATTCATGGTGACACGGATCATGAATAGTTTGAACCAGACTCGTTTAGTGCAGGGTATGTTCGAGTAGTGATTTGCTACTTCTCTTGTAAATGTCGTATTGTGCGACATTGCCATGGTCAAGGTAGTCACATGTTGAAGTGTGCCTTGACTAAAAGCTAGGTGCCTTTCTTTACCCATAATCATATTTAAAAATCTTTTTGACTCACTTGCAACGTTGAGATGGACGCACACTAAGCTTAAACCAACGACACTTTATTTGTCCGAAGAAGTCTTTAAAAATCATTTGAAAATTATTTAAATCCGAGTCCTACTGTGTACAATCCGAGGTGTCCTAAGTAGGTTGACTTATAGAAGGGTTCGTACAGGATTACATGAGTGAATCAAAATACTGTTACGATTTTTGGAATGCTGTCTAAGGATTTGCTGGAAGCCAGGGTGCAGGCGTCAAGATATACTTGTGCCCGTTTGGCATGTGCTTTAGGCTTTTAGGGCCATCTTTTCCAGAATTGCGGGAATATAAACCGTTTTCAAATCGACTTAGATTTAGTTGGTGTATGTCCGTACAAAAGGTCAAGGTATACCTAGTTCTCTCCCTAGCTCTCTCATTTCAATCTTTTAGCCCCCAGTTGCTATTATGTCTTCCCATTAACGATGCTTTATTTAAATTTCAATTTTATATGTCCGTGTGACATGTCTGAGTAAGGTGAGCCTTGGTTAAGTGCCAAGTCCTATTGACAATGTCTGGTTTTTTTTTTTCAAAGGGGATTCGCAAGTATTTGAATTACCATGAACGGGTGCCCTGAGTTCGAAGGAACGATGGGGCAATGCCGTAGAACAATTCTCTTTATTGCAAGCCTACTGCCTTTACTACTTGTTGGCGATCATGACTGTGTCTAGTGGTGAAAGAAAGTCTTTAAGTGAGTTAGTTCGCTTTAGGGAGGGTCAAGTCGAGTACTTTAGAGGTCATGGACGCTTGCGCTAGCCCCATTCAATTGAGGCAAAGCGGTCTTTTGAGTCTTGCCTAAGTGCCTAGGAGTGTGAGTGCTCCTTCTGGCAAGGGTACGTGCCTTTTATTATTTTTCGATGTGTGCTCATTAATTTTGGCATCTTGGTGACTTGGATTCTTCCTTTGACTTAAATTTTTCTTTCGACTTGGGTTGCAAGTAATTAAATTTCAATAAGGGACTTCTATTTTTATTCTTGTTATTCTCTAGGCTTTAATATTTTTGCAAATTGGTTGGACCGAATAATGGATTGCCTACGTATCCGCCTTAAATAGATTTAATTTGGAATCAGGTCATGCGCAGTTCTTAGCCTAGAAAATGGTTTCATAGAATGCCGATTTTAAACAAGTATGTTCTGAGGTGGAAACATATTATTTGAAACGGTAGAATAAGTGAAGTTTATTATTATATTAATCTGCCGCTTTGCCGTAAGCCAAAAATTTGTTTTATATTTTTTTTTGAGTACATAATTTTTTTTTTGAGTACATGTATTTTTGGTACGTATATCTGAATACGTGTTGTACCCCTCCAAGTGTTCGTTATTTTTCCGTGTATGTGCGGATAAAATGACGAGCACTTTTGGAGAAAATTTGGCAAGCAGAGAGAATCAGCGCCCAGATTGGGGCGCTAAAGATTCCGGCGCCCACCTCTGGGCGTTGAAAAAGGTATCTGGGCAGATTTTTTTGGTTTTGTGCCAAATATTTGTGAATCTTTTTGTGCGCTAAGTGTTCTTTTTCTTTTTAAACGAATTTTTATAGGCGCTTTGCAAAGTTCGCTTTTTTATTATTCACATTTTATTATTTATTTTTTTGCACATTTCATTTGTTTCCTTTTTTGCAAGACTAGAATCATTAGTGCAGCTTCTCTCTTAGTGTGATTTGCTTTACCCCAATGGTAGCCTTATGGTATGCCGATTTGGGTATTTTCATGGTTGGTCATGTTGCATTCATGGAAAATCTTTTAGTCCGTACTTAGTAGTATTTCAAGGAGCGAGTGACTCGAGAGGACTATGATAGTCGTGACCCAATGTGATTATAAGCCTTGGGGCCATTAATTTTTTTCTTTGCCAATGGTATTAACACCTTAGGTTCACTTTGGGGTTGTGCGACTATGGGGGATGATTTCCAGAATGTGACTGTTTCCATTTTGTAAATACTATAATATATTCTTTTTATTGGTGAGAGAGAGTATTGAGGCCGTGGATTCCTAGCAAGGGGTGACAATTACATATGGGTGCTCATTGATTTAAATGTTAGGAAGGGAGACTCAATATGGTTTAACCTTTTAGTTTGCAGAACGACACCAACTATTAGGACCGATTCTATGGATAAGACAACTAAGACTTAGGATTTAGATTGTACTTTGGCATAGCCTAGTCTAGACTCGGATTTTTTTTTTTATTCGAACATTATTTTCTTGAAAACTTCATTTGAACATTTTTTTTTAATACTTTGCCCATGTGACATTCAAGGTTATTTCAATTAGCTGGCTCGGTTTTGGTGCCGAGCATTGTCGTCGTAGGAGGCCTAACAACGACACAAAGAGTTATTTATTTTTATTTTTTAGTCGCTTTTAGAATCGAGTGCCTTTTCATACGCCCTCGCAGCAATTTTTTTCGAAAAGTTTTTTTTGCTACGTATATTTTTTATGCGCGGGCACCGAGGCTGCAGTGCCTGACCAAAAGGCCAGGCAGCAACTTCAGCTCCCAGCAGTGGGCGTGAGGAATTTCGGCGCCCAGCCAGGGGCGTTGAAAATGCGTCCCTGGCTGGTTCTGGTTTTCTGTTTGCGTCTACTTTTGTTTATGCAACTTCGATTTTGCGTGCTTGCCTAATAACGTCCATACGCGTTGTGCAGCGTTTGTGGGATTCGTTACAGGCCATCCCGAGCGTCGCTTATTTTTGTGGCGATCGTTCGGGTTTGTGGAACACGTATTTTGGTATAACTCTTTGGCCAATTGGTTTATGAATGTTTGGGTAATTTTTAAGGTCGTTGGTTTTTCTAGGATTATTTGTCTAGCATTATTCGTATGCACAACCATAACGTAGTCACATAGTTCGCTACACATAACTACATTACAAACATGGATTTGAAAATTAAATATGTCACGTAGTTTATGATAGGCTTCTATGGGTAGTTATTTGTGCCTGGCTTGGTACCGCTTCTATCGTAGATCCAACACATGCCCCGGTCGAGGTAGTGTCTTCAACAGACGAATTTCGCTCAAGAGGCCAACCCGCAAGTGCAAGCCAAGGGGGCATGCAGGCGAGAGGGACCTAATGGGCGAGCGATTGGGTTCGGGATAGGTGTACTACCTGCACAAGTACCGAGTGGGAAACATGCGCGGCGTATCCACCCTCCTATTGGCGAAAAAAGGTATCCTTAGTCCCAACTCCCGAGGGAGCCGAGATTCGTTATGCGGTTCTGCCCGTTCACATTAATATGCTGATTTTCAGGTCGTCCCAACTTGATGGGGAAATAAACGCGGGGTAGGATCGTTTCACCCTTCGGCTATTTTGATTACCTACAAGCACGAGTATTTCCTTCACTATCCCCAGCAGAGTCGCCACTGTGAGGGGGTCGAAAAAGCGCGAGGCTAATGCGTGACCTTGTCCCTCGTGGGTGTGACGATTCTTTTTATTCAATCAAGTGTAATTGGATTTCCTGTGAGTATACACCCAATTGACTAGTAATATAGGAGTCGCCATTCAGTTTTTAACGACAATGAGAAAAACTGACAAAACCCGGTTATCGTGACATAAAGGGAGTGCAATTATGTTTGACCACGACGGCCGTAGGTTCCGTTGTGATCCCTGGTGTGGGGATCTCTCAATATACACCCGCAAGGTAGAGATTGAGGGTTCGGGGGACTGTAACTACCGAGAGGAGTACTTCGCTCGTCGATAACTCCAGAGGCAGGATATCCTTACTAGCTCAACATAAATAATTGAAGGGACATGCATTAACTATTAAACTAATCTGAGTTGATTTTAGCAATATGCAACATATAACACTAATTCGATCGTGATTATCTGATTTAAGTAGCATTAAGGGACCTAGCATGATAATCCGATTTCCCAAAAATATTATATTTGTTAGGCGTGATAGAACAATCAGATTAGGTTAGTTTAACAGTTCATAAGAAGGGCGAGGAAAGCAGTTAAATCATCGAATAGGGACACATTACGACGCACCCTTGAGAGGTGCGTCACGGTTCTCAGAAAACTAACCACTTTGACTTTGCTATTTCTCCTTTTTATTTAATGAATCTCAATTATGGGACAGGATACGTTCTGTTCGATTTATGGATCGATTGCGACAGAACGCGTGAACAATTTCGCAGCGAGAGGCTTAGGCTAAGGGTTGGAGTCAATACTCAGAGTATAATTATGTGTTGTTGTGTGTCTCTTTCACGTCAAATTTAGGGGCCTATTTATAGGGAAGAGTTCGTGGAAAGATAGAATTGCAGAGTTCTAATCCACAAAGAATTAGGAAAAAACACGTAACCAGGTATTTTCAGCACCCTGGCCTGGGCGCCGAAGATTTCGGCGCCCAGAGCCAGGCGTTGAAAATAGGGTCTGGGCTGTTTTCTTTAGTCAGATTCGGATTCCTGAAATCCGTAGAGTTTGAGATTAATTTGAGTCTTTTAGCGCGTATCAATTTTATGACGGAATGCGTCTGGGCCCGTTACGAACTCTAGGCTCGTTAGGATTTCAATCAATACGTAACTCTTATTTCCGAATCCTATTAGGAATAGGATTCTCGCGGTTTCCTATCTCATTTAGGATTTATGTTGGAATGCAACACCTAATTCTGACAGGTTTCTATCTTTTATGATTTGCCACTTTTAGAAGCTACCTTTTACGGCAGTTACTATTTTTAGCAGGTTTCCATAAATAGCAGGTTTCGGGTGAAATGAAAAGGGGAATCGAGATTCGTTTATTTTATAGGAGATGCGTTGTCAAGTGGAGATTTACGTTTTCATCATCGAACCTTTCCCTTGCGGGAACGGGGACAAAAGTAGGTGTCTACAGTTAGCCCCCACTTTGACTGATTCTTGGAGTAAGACGATGGTCAAAGTATTAGACGGAGTGCGTCACACAAGCCATGGTGTATGTGACCTGTTTTGCGAGGGTCTCACGAGCCCCCGAGTGATAACATTTGACTTAAGGGTCATCACTTGAAGTGTCGACATATCCCTCACGTGTCATTGGGATTCGTCAACTGATAGTATAAAAACTTCCTCACTTTGTCATTGGAAGGATCTAAAGGTGCGTAGAAACTCCCTCACTTTGTCATTGGGAGTAGCTTTAGATGTTTTCGAAATTAAAGCTGTAAAGTGTAATTGGGCCTGGCCAAGCCCAATCACGAGGTAAAACGTTTTTAAAGATTCTCATTTTCAGGGCTAGCTAAAAGAGAAAACCCCCTTGTTTTTATAGGACGTAAAACGAAGGAAAATCCAGCACATCGTTCTTTTTTGGAAAAACAGAAAACCAATCCTTTAATTTTTGGAAAAAGGGAAAACCGAAAAAGGTTATCGCTGCAGCGACTAAGGACCTGCGCGGTTAGTGACGCAGACCCCGCCGGCTGAAGATGGCGAGCCTGTCCGCTAAGGGTGGACACCCCGTCCGATAGAAGTGGACGAATCTGTTTTTGAAATTTTGAAAATAAGGACCTACGCGGTTTGTGACGTAGACCCCGTCGGCTGAAGATGGCGAACCTTGTCCGCTGAGGGTGGACACCCCGTCCGATAGAAGTGGACGAATCTATTTTGAAATTTATTTTGCTTTTTTGAAAATAAGGACCTACGTGGTTTGCGCCGTAGACCCCGCCGGCTGAAGATGGCGAGCCTGTTTTAATTTTGAAGATCTCATTTTTTGAAAACGGAGGACCTGTGAAGTTAGTGACGCAGACCCCGCCGGCTGAAGATGGCGAGCCTGTTTTATTTTGAAGATTTTATTTTCTTTTCATTTTCGAAGAATGAGGACCTGCGCGGCTATTGACGCAGACCCCGCCCGCTGAAGGTGGGCGAGCCCTGTCCGCTGAGGGTGGACACCCCGCTCGCTGGAGGTGAGCGAACCTGAATTCCTCTTTTCGATTTGGGATTCGTGTGCCGCGATCTTTCCCGGTTGAGGTGGGCAAGTCCATATTTCATTTCTTTTCTTGTGATTTATTTTGAGAATTTCTTTTCATTTATTCTTGCAGGACCGAATTCTTTCGAGGGATGCTCGGATTTAGTTGCAACCTGAATGTGGGTTGACAACATGCTTAGACGGACCATTGTCTTGTGGTCATCATCCTTTATGGTTTTGAGTTAGTCCTTACGGCTCAATTTTGCCATACTTGGGTCCTTGATTAGGGGACTATGTATAAGCATCAACGGCGACCTTTGTCTTGAGGTCGTAAACCGGTTTTATTTTTTACTTTTTGAGACATCCAAACATGGGACTTTGTATAGCGTAGTCTGGGAATATTGTTTTTAACTTTGTATACTCTATATTTTCTTTCGAGCCCCCAAGAATTCGTTCTTGACGGTCATTTCTTGTTTGAAGAGGTTCCTTGGGGATACGCATTTCGTAATGTCCTTGATCGTGTTTGGGATTGCGTTCGTAAGTGCGAGCGATCTTTGTAGTGGCGTGCTGCTTTTAACAAAGCCGTGAGGTGCGACTTTCGGCAATTTTAAAGTCGAATGAATATGGCAGGGCCCTATAGAAGTCGGAGCTTTTTTTTTGGGTCTGTGATCATTTTCGGCGCCCAAGCCTGGGCGTTAAAGATTTCGGCGCCCAGCGTTGGGCGATTATTTTAAGGAACTGTTGCTCTTAAGGCGTACAGTTATTGCGATAGTTGGGCGAGTCTATATTGCCCGAGGAACATACCTTGAGGTGTAACACTTTGATCGCTCTTATATTTTTTTGAACGTGTTCGTGAATGATGATATGTATGTGCGAACGAGCGTTCATAGAATGGCCGTTGTGTGCGGTCCATTAATCAGATTGCTTGAATTGTTTCATTTTTTTTGAGCAATGACTGATTTTGAATAGTTTGCTTAGAAGCTTGATAGGGTTCAGGCCCATTCATGAAGTGGGCTCAAACATCGTGCCCTTTCGTTTGTTCAAACATTTGCTTCGAGATTTTTTATTTTGCTATGGTTGTTTCGTAGCTTGGAGCCCCCAAGTATGCATGTTGGGATGCTTCCTTTTGGCGTACGATTTTTGTAGGTTCTTTCGAGACAGATGCCCTGGGGTTCCGCTCGTGTAGGTGCGAGCTATCCCTTTCGTGGTAGGTAATATTTTGCTACCTTTAATCCTTAATGTAGGAGTCATGTGGCTTGCATTTTAAATTTAAGTGATAAGTAGTCTTTGCCTCTTTTACACATGCTCTTTGGTCGTGCCTGCATTAGTGCAATATGCCTTACTCCCTTTTTTAGGCTTGTACAATGGGATGGTTGGACTTATGGTGCGACGTAGGCTTGTGTGGCCTAACGGCGTGTCTTAAAACATTCCTCCACGTGTCGGGATATCGTCATTATTTTTTGCATTGGAGTACTTCACCACGGCTCGTTTAGGTGTTCGAGCAAGTGTAGAACCTTCCGCGTGGGTATGCACGGCTTATTACTTCGTTCGATGCGAAGATTCATAGGTGTTTCTTTCTTATTTTTATATCTGGGCAAAACTTGGCTAGCAGAAAGATTCAGCGCCCAGGCTGGGGCGTCAAAGATATCGGCGCCCAGCTCTGGGCGTTGAAAAAGGATTTCTGGGTATATTTTGACGGTTCTTATCCTTGATTTTTTTTCTTTTGCTTTTGCTTTGGAACGAGGTAGGCTGTGTAACGGGTGCTTATAGGGCGAGCGTTAGGTGCAGTAGTTTGATCGGAGTTTTGGTGACTCGCGATTTTCAGTTACCCTTGTTAGTGGGGTGACTTTATATATTCTAAGTAGCGCTTAGAATTTGGGAAGGGTTGTAGCCATTCTAAGGTTCATTTTACACGATCAAAGCTTAGGATTGTGCCCCTATGATGTATGTATAGCATTAGCGCCGAGAATTTGCGATGAAATCGTCATTTCGAGCATTTTTTAGAGTGTTTTTCTCAAGCCCCCAATTGTAGCTACGGGATTGGCTTGGTGCTATAATGCTTTGCATACGTTTTTATGCATTCATGGTGACACGGATCATGAATAGTTTGAACCAGACTCGTTTAGTGCGGGGTATGTTCGAGTAGTCAGTTGCTACTTCTCTTGTAAATGTCGTATTGTGCGACATTGCCATGGTCAAGGTAGTCACATGTTGAAGTGTGCCTTGACTAAAAGCTAGGTGCCTTTCTTTACCCATAATCATATTTAAAAATCTTTTTGACTCACTTGCAACGTTGAGATGGACGCACACTAAGCTTAAACCAACGACACTTTATTTGTCCGAAGAAGTCTTTAAAAATCATTTGAAAATTATTTAAATCCGAGTCCTACTGTGTACAATCCGAGGTGTCCTAAGTAGGTTGACTTATAGAAGGGTTCGTACAGGATTACCTGAGTGAATCAAAATATTTTTACGATTTTTGGAATGCTGTCTAAGGATTTGCTGGAAGCCAGGGTGCAGGCGTCAAGATATACTTGTGCCCGTTTGGCATGTGCTTTAGGCTTTTAGGGCCATCTTTTCCAGAATTGCGGGAATATAAACCGTTTCCAAATCGACTTAGATTTACTTGGCGTATGTCCGTACAAAAGGTCAAGGTATACCTAGTTCTCTCCCTAGCTCTTTCATTTCAATCTTTTAGCCCCCAGTTGCTATTATGTCTTCCCATTAACGATGCTTTTTTTAAATTTCGATTTTAGATGTCCGTGTCACATGTCTGAGTAGGGTGAGCCTTGGTTAAGTGCCAAGTCCTATTGACAATGTCTGATTTTTTTTTTCAAAGGGGATTCGCAAGTATTTGAATTACCATGAACGGGTGCCCTGAGTTCGAAGGAACGATGGGGCAATGCCGTAGAACAATTCTCTTTATTGCAAGCCTACTGCCTTTACTACTTGTTGGCGATCATGACTGTGTCTAGTGGTGAAAGAAAGTCTTTAAGTGAGTTAGTTCGCTTTAGGGAGGGTCAAGTCGAGTACTTTAGAGGTCATGGACGCTTGCGCTAGCCCCATTCAATTGAGGCAAAGCGGTCTTTTGAGTCTTGCCTAAGTGCCTAGGAGTGTGAGTGCTCCTTCTGGCAAGGGTACGTGCCCTTTATTATTTTTCGATGTGTGCTCATTAATTTTGGCATCTTGGTGACTTGGATTCTTCCTTTGACTTAAATTTTTCTTTCGACTTGGGTTGCAAGTAATTAAATTTCAATAAGGGACTTCTATTTTTATTCTTGTTATTCTCTAGGCTTTAATATTTTTGAAAATTGGTTGGACCGAATAATGGATTGCCTACGTATCCGCCTTAAATAGATTTAATTTGGAATCAGGTCTTGCGTAGTTCTTAGCCTAGAAAATGGTTTCATAGAATGCCGATTTTAAACAAGTATGTTCTGAGGTGGAAACATATTATTTGAAACGGTAGAATAAGTGAAGTTTATTATTATATTAATCTGCCGCTTTGCCGTAAGCCAAAAATTTGTTTTATATTTTTTTTTGAGTACATAATTTTTTTTTTGAGTACATGTATTTTTGGTACGTATATCTGAATACGTGTTGTACCCCTCCAAGTGTTCGTTATTTTTCCGTGTATGTGCGGATAAAATGACGAGCACTTTTGGAGAAAATTTGGCAAGCAGAGAGAATCAGCGCCCAGACTGGGGCGCTAAAGATTCCGGCGCCCAGCTCTGGGCGTTGAAAAAGGTATCTGGGCAGATTTTTTGGTTTTGTGCCAAATATTTGTGAATCATTTTGTGCACTAAGTGTTCTTTTTCTTTTTAAACGAATTTTTATAGGCTCTTTGCAAAGTTCGCTTTTTTATTATTCACATTTTATTATTTATTTTTTTGCACATTTCATTTGTTTCCTTTTTTTTTTGTTTGTGACTCAAGACGGCTTTGAAAGATGGGTTGAATGAGATAGGAGAATTTGTATAGGTATTGGTCAAGCATGAGGATTACATCTGCTAGGATTCACATTTTACCGCCTCACACGAGTTTACATCAACCAAGGCCAATGAGTAGCATGGGGACGGCTCAAGGGTATATCAACAGGATGTATCCACACAAGTTATATGGTCGTTATGCTAATGGTGGTATAAGAGCAGGTTTTGGAAATAAGGGGTATGACGCACGTGTCAATGGCCGTGCGTGGTTTGCGGTTGACAACGAGTTCAAGAACAAGAGTCGAGGTAATGGTTTCTTGGGTCATGGCAATGAGAACATGGATAGGTTAAAATGAGCTGAACAGGGACCCCAGAGCGAAGGCGTCTAAGAGCATAAGGATTGGAAAGGGTAGACATCGTAGAATTTTATGATTTGGATTGGTTGACTCAATTCTTTTCCTTCGTTTACTTAGGTAAATGTTGTACTACGGGATAAGTATTCCCTGGCTTGCTCTTTTCGCTCCCCCTTTTCTCTTTCTATTTTTTCTTTCTTTTTTTCTTGGGATTCCTCCCCAACATAAATTCTTCAATTTTTAATTTGGGCTAAAAGGTAGATGGTTGTGGTCTTTGAGTCACGAGGCGAGACTAAGTGAGCCTCGTTTGGTAGGCCTATAGTGGACCTTTAATTTTAGTAGGCCTAGGGTGGACCTTTAGCTTTAGTGGGCCTAGGGTGGACCTTTTAAATTGTCTTACTTTGCAAGCGTATTTAGTCGTTTCTTAAAATGTGCAAATAGCGTTGATTCAAAATGTTGTTTTTACCTTATTGAAATTTAACGAAAGAATTACATCGAAAATAATTTTTTTTGTTTCTTTTCAGACTCCAGTTTCTGGGATTTAATTGGAAGTTGTGATTTAGACTCGAACCTTCATTAATTTTTCTGATTATAACCCGTGTATGAATACAAGGAGGTGGCCTAGACTCAAAATAATGGTGTGGCATAAACCTATAACACTTGACCAAGCGACTCTCAGACTTAGGCTAATTGGACCATAACTTTCGTTGGTTGACACTTTAGATTTTAACCCTTGGGTGTTCATTTGTCATGCGCCATTTTGCTTAATGTTGGCAAGGTAGTTAGTTGGGGAGATCGAATTTTTATTTTTGCAAGACTAGAATCATTAGTGCAGCTTCTCTCTTAGTGTGTATTGCTTTACCCCAATGGTAGCCTTATGGTATGCCGATTTGGGTATTTTCATGGTTGGTCATGTTGCATTCATGGAAAATCTTTTAGTCCGTACTTAGTAGTATTTCAAGGAGCGAGTGACTCGAGAGGACTATGATAGTCGTGACCCAATGTGATTATAAGCCTTGGGGCCATTAATTTTTTTCTTTGCCAATGGTATTAACACCTTAGGTTCACTTTGGGGTTGTGCGACTATGGGGGATGATTTCCAGAATATGATTGTTTCCATTTTGTAAATACTATAATATATTCTTTTTATTGGTGAGAGAGAGTATTGAGGCCGTGGATTCCTAGTAAGGGATGATAATTACATATGGGTGCTCATTGATTTAAATGTTAGGAAGGGAGACTCAATATGGTTTAACCTTTTAGTTTGCAGAACGACACCAACTATTAGGACCGATTCTATGGATAAGACAACTAAGACTTAGGATTTAGATTGTACTTTGGCATAGCCTAGTCTAGACTCGGATTTTTTTTTTTTTTATTCGAACATTATTTTTCTTGAAAACTTCATTTGAACATTTTTTTTTTTAATACTTTGCCCATGTGACATTCAAGGTTATTTCAATTAGCTGGCTCGGTTTTGGTGCCGAGCATTGTCGTCGTAGGAGGCCTAACAACGACACAAAGAGTTATTTATTTTTATTTTTTAGTCGCTTTTAGAATCGAGTGCCACTAGTAGAAAAAACCCCTGTTGCACCCCCCTTGTTGCAGCGTACATGTATTAATAAGCTTCAACAACCAGTCGGTCAACGCGGGTCAAGCCATTTAAAGGGTTGTTGCAGCGTACAATTTAATTTTTCCCTACAAAAACGTTTGTTGCAGCGTACATTTTAAAAGCCCCCTGCAATAACCCTTTTTGTTGCAGCGTACAGTTTAAACGCCCCCTGCAATAACCGGGTAAAAAAAATTCAGAACAAATTAAGCCGCATCTCAAATTTTCATTTCTCGCGCTCAACTCCCTTCTTCTTCCCTTACCTTTCCCTTCGTCGTCCCCTAACGAAAAAACCTAAGCCGCATCTCAAAATTTCATTTCTGTTGTTCGCGTCCCGTTCTCCTCTCCTCACTTCGAACACTCTTTCTCTTCGTTCCTCTACATCGCCAGCCACCACCTCCTTCATGCCGACGCTGTTGGTGCGGTGGTTGCGATGGTTATTGCGTTGTTGTGGTTGATGGTGTTGTCCTGCCTCCGTGCTCGGCTTTCCTCTGTTTGTCGCCGCCAATAATGGTGGCCACCAACACAACATCATTTGCAATCTATCACTAATTGGTAAATTGATTTCAATTTCTCCCTCAATTGATTTAATAAGTTTTTGATTTAAAATCCCAAAACCCTAACTAATCGATTCAATTTTCTTTTACCCCTGGCTTGCGCCACGTGTTCTGGTTGTTGGGTGCAACGGCGCTCTATCGTCTCCGCCGCCTCCTTGTTCGTTGGTGTGAAAGCTAATTATGTTCTTGCTCTCCCCTTCCCTCTCCTCCATTGTTGCTGCTTGTTTCTAGCCCAAGGTACGACACTCCATTCTTCTTCCTCTCTCTCCTGATACTTTATTGCTACCTATGTTAGTTGTTGTTAATTTTGAGTGCTTTTTAAGTTGACACATTAGTTTATGAGTTTAATTGGAAAACTACTGCAATTCAGTTTTCATAATGATGCACAATTGATGGTTTTAATTTGAAATTTAAGCTTAAAGTGGTATTTCTGCTTCTGGAAGTTTCATTGTCTCCTTCTCAAAAAAACCTCCTGATCCAGAAAAGGATAGTGCCGTAGTTTGGAAATTCTTTGCCAATATGGAAGTTTGCTGATGCTTTGGGGGCCATGGGTAGGATTGGTGTTCTAAATGGTGATGAAGGGGAAATCCGAATAAATTGTAGGGTAGTTAATTAATGTAATGAAGAATGAAGATTATCTAGGTTGTGGTAGACTGATAGGTGATGAAATAAAGAAATGAAATTGCAGTATTATATGGCTTTACAGGACAGTTTTTAATGTCTGTGTATGTCTGATTTAGTTCCCCAAAGCTATTGTTGTTTGAAACCAGTGACTCTTCCTTGGTTACTACATATATTTCTCAACTACTTTTGAATTTTCTATCTGTTACTGAGATACTGAGTGTTAATTACGTATCCATTTCAAAGTATAATTTCTAAATGCAGAATAAAAAATTCCTCAAATGCCCAAAAGTCAATAACTAATTGAAATTACATCTCAACTCAAACCCTACTACCCCTTGTAACAGACGTTAAAAACTATCCTGATAATGTTAGTGGCGAGAATGGGTTCCCGGGCCCTTTTGTGCTAGACTCTTGGATGTATTTTTAATCATTTTGTAATCTGCATTTGCTAATACCTTTCCAAATTCTGATAATGTTAAACAAAAGCAACAAAGTGGCCAGTGAGCTTCCACCTTAAACTAAGGCAACTACTGAAAAAGTGCTCAAACACACATCAACCAGTTGAAAAACATGACTGCAGTAAGTGCAGTTTATGAGATCAATGCTTCCACTGGAGATATAAATATTCCTATTGTGTATTAAGTCAGGTAATGTTGTATTCTTTATATCTAACCTGGCTAACTTTCACTTGCAGGGACTGGAGAAGTATGTCATGACAAAATTATTTACTCGTGTTTTCGCTTCATTTCCTGATGATGTAAAGATTGATGAACAGCTTTCTGAAAAGATTGCTTTAGTTCAGCAATTCATCCACCAAGAAAATCTGGATATCATGCCAACCTTTCAAAATGAGTCATCGTGGCTGGTTAGTATTATTTAGAGATGATTATTATGTGATATCTATAACAACTTAGACATCATCTTTGGAAAGGTTATGACATTTTTCATTTTTGACAAATGGGTATAGTACAATAATCTGAAGTGAATTAAGCATGTCACTTAAAGTTTTCTTGGCAATTTTTAAACTCACCGTTGTAGTTGCAAGTAAAGCTAGCTGTAGATCACTTGAAAAGAAGCAATCACTTCAAAGTGCACCCTCTGTAGTTTATGTATTCAACCGGGATAACATACTTTTACAGAGAAATTATGTTCGAGTTTCAGTAAACCCGAACAGAGTTTCTCCTTACATGCATTATTGGTAATTGAAGTAATCATCCGGTTAACCAGGTTAATATATTCTGCTATAGGCAAGAGTGTCTCGCATTTGTGTAAGACTGATATGGAGTTTGATATATTTGAGAGGACTATGTCTTTTAGATATACCTCAGTTCTGGTTTCAAGGCTTTTCTCTGCAAACTCCTCTGTCATTTTAAGAAAATTCGCTGCACAGCGCAGCATAGCTACGTTTGAAAGTGTGATTTCAACATTGATCCCATAGCAGTACTTGGCAGCTAGCTCAAATGCCTCTGACCCACCTGGTACCGAAGGGAGGCTAATCCTTGAGACCTTTGAATCTTTTGCCTCCAATAAGAGCTTACGAATTCTTCCACTGCGCGAAACAAGAGGAAGCTGCAGCAAAATGTATACTGCAAGTGCTTAGCACAAGATCTTAATGGAAATTAAAAACTCTAAATTTGTATACCGAAAGAAAAAAAATCACAAAAACTAGAACAGAAACAGTAATCAGTCTGAAATAAGACAGAAGAAAGCTAAAAGCAGTCATTGATTGTTAAAGTACAAAAACTAGATCTGTACTTATTTGTTATATGATCTGCACGGTTTTTACTGATCTGCACTGATTTGTTATCTGATCTGCACTGTTTTGCACTGATCTTCTATCTGATCTGCATTGTTCTGCAATGATCTGCACTGATATGTTATCTGTTCTGCACTGTTTTGCATTGATCTGCTATCTGATCTGCACTGATGTGTACTTATTTGTTATCTGATCTGCACTGATCTGTACTTATGTTGACTGGTGTTGCATTTGTTGTTAAGGTTTTGGTGTATGGATATAGATGATTTAAGATATAGTCGTTGCATGAAGAATTGTTTCTAGGAAGGTAAATACTCCCTGGTAGATTTAATGGTCATCACCGTAGTGTAATTTTGATTGGCATCGTGCTTACAAAATCTGGCAGAGGTAGCTAAACTATTAAGATACTGATGTGCAAAAAGGGACTCAGAGCCGTTTAAAAGTCTATGACTATTAGTTTAAAAGATAATGATTTGCATTGATCATGTCTTAGACTCTTAATAAGGTTTAGTTTAATGAAGTAGTATTTGAGCAATCATTCTCTCCAACAGACATCTTTCTGATCCTTGCATATCAGTTTTTTTTCAACTAATATATCAAACGTTGTCGTCACCCATATATACGCTAGGTAAGTTGAGAGCTCTAGAGCGCCGACTATAATGTTAGCTAACCAGCAACTACCAGCTCATGATTTAATAAGACGATTTTTTTCTGAAATCTGTGATTGTAAGGCAAAGACTGCAAAACAAAGGTAATTGTACCCTTTTAGCATGTAATTCAGTTGCAGCTCCAACTTTGAATATAGACTTAAAGTTGCTCCAAGCTTTAAGGCTTATTATTTATCGTGAAGCGAAGATTCCTGCTCATAACTGCATTATGTGATTCCTCTTACATTATGTGATTGCCACTTTGACATTGCTCACTTTTTCCCCCATTTCATTTCTACTTCTGTTCAGGACTGAAGTTGAGACTGATGACTGACAATTTTGGGAACAGTTTACAGTGATTGCCTGTGCAGCTTCTAGAGTTTTCCCTTCTAACATTCTTGGAATTCAACCTGGAGATGCTTTCACTATGCGCAATGTGGCGAATCTGGTGTTTCCTTTTGAGGTAGCTACATCGTGTTTCTTCTCTCTAAGCATTGGTTATTAGAAAGTTTAGCAGATGAGTTCCTTGTAGTATCTGATTTTGACTTTGTTGTCCATACAGACTGGGCCCCCAGAGACAAAAGCCGCACTTGAATTTTCGGTTAATACTCTTCAGGTGAATTGCAATTCTTGTGAACTCGAGCCTTCTGTTTGAGCTTAAATTGATGAACTTATATTAGCATGAACCGTGGAAGACACATATTGAACACATGGTGTGGTAGAAAACATTGTGCCCTCATATGCCTTGAAAATTTACAAAAAAGTATTTGTTATCTGTCATATTGTTAGACCAGGAAAATGGGTCATTTGTATTGTGTATAATTTAGGCGGGTGAATTCAGGTCTATTGCAATTTGCAAAAAAGTATTTGTTATCTGTCATATTGTTTTAGTATGGCTTGGTTTGAAATTGGGTTACATTGTTGGTATGAATTAGCATAGATATCGACCTAAGACAATAAGATCAATGGACAGAAGAGAAATTGAAGGAAGAATATGTAAGGATATGACTGTATTAATGATAATCAAGGTGAAATGCACTAAATACAAACTAAACCTGATTTCAAGAGAAATGACACCTTTCCTAAATTTTACTAACTGACTACTTTCCACAATTCTGAATCCTGGTTTCAAATAGATTGAAAAGTATCCCCTCTAGAAGCTGCAGACATACAAATAAACCCTGTCAGTGCAAGTGAGAACCAATGTTGACTGATCCCCCCCTCCACCCACCCACCGCGTAAACTGCTATCCTAAAATAGAAAATCGGTACACGTGATTGGTACTCTTTTGGGCTTGGTTAACTTGGCCTTTATATTGTCCTACTTTTCTTGTATTTAGGTTGTAAATGACTTGTTGAATCCAGCCGGACAGAATCTAAGAATCAGAGAAGACCGGCCATCAGGTATTTTCTTATGAGAATTTGATGCCTGTATCAGTAATTCTGTGCTCATAGTTCTGTTTGTCTTAGCTACTATTGATCAGCAATTATATACACCATCAAAACAAAAAACCTTGCTAAGTTGCTAGTACCTAATAGTGATAGACTGGGCAGGCACTTCAGTCCTTACTTGATGATTCATCCTTGAAACTTTTTTAAACAAAATTTATTTACAACTACAACCTAATATGGAGAGTTTGTGGTATATCTGGTCTACAATAAACATGCAGAGCGGGCTGCTTGGTCTTAGAATCAGACACATATGTTAAGGTTAGGTTGGCCTTAAATCTTTTTTGTCATGCCAATATGCCATGTGAATTTTGGTATTTGTTTGAATTTCCTATTTTAATTTTTTTTATGAAAAAACCTTTCTCATGCCAGCAAAACATTGACTAGTAGAACTATAGAAATTTTGGTATTGAGAAAATCATCATCATCGTAACACTTTTATCCATTATAATTGCAATTAAGATCAACCCATTACTTCCAAGTGAAATTGTAACAAAAAAACCAAACTAGGTAGCGCATAGCATTAACGTTCCCGTACCCGATCTAGTACAACTAATAGGAAACACTGAGTGAAACTTTCATGTTTCTTGCTCTTCTAAAAGTACATTACTCATTCCAATCTATTTATGTACATTTAAGGCTCATTGGATCGTTATAGGTCATATTTAGAGCTAAAATGACATTTCCGCTCCCAACTTTGAACTAAAGAACCTAAGTAATCATTTTATTCTTATTACATGATTAATATGCATAGTTTTAACTTTATAAAACTCATACCAATCTCTGTACTCACATGTAAGGCTCATTGGGTCGTTATAGGTCATATTTAGAGCTAAAATGACATTTCCGCTCCCAACTTTGAACTAAAGAACATAAGGACTCATTTTATTCTTATTATATGATTAATATTCATAGTTTTAACTTTCTAAAACTTATTTCAATCTATTTATGCACATTTAAGGCTCATTGAATCGTTATAGGTCATATTTAGGCTAAAATGACATTTTCCTTACTTTTGATTCGTATTCTAGACTTTTAGGACATTGTCATTAGTTGTTTGAATGTTAAAGTGTGATATTTAATTTGCATTTAATCTAATTCTTAATTTTTATTTTTATTTTTGTAAAGGTATATACTCCGAGGAATGCGCCTTATGTTAGTGAGGAAATTGATGTGGTTCGTGAGCAATGGGCTAAGTTTTTTACCAGCAAGTATTTGTTATTGGCCTGGGCGCTTGATCGAGTTGGTTTAGATATAATAGAACAATCTTTTATATTAAAATGTATGCGTTCGTTGAAATTGGAACGTACATATATTTAAATGTATGTGGTACGTGCACTTTGGTTTTGGGATTTATACAAAACAACAGCCTATTGTTTTTATATTTGTTATACAGGTTGCGATATTCTATTATTGTTGTGACAGGTTTCTATATTTGGTGCAAGGCACTCTAGGTATCCCTAAACAAAATTAAATTTTCCCGCTAAAAGTGTTTTGTTGCAGCGTACATATATATGTGTACGCTGCAACAAGGGTGTAAAATTTAGAAAAATTTCAGACTTGTTGCAGCGTACAAATAGATGTACCCTGCAACAGGTGGGGTCTTTTGCAGCGTACATGAATTTGTACGCTGCAACAAGTCAAGATTTTGGCCAAATGTTTGACACTTGTTGCAGCGTACATATATATGTACGCTGCAAAAAAGTACTTTTCGCAGCGAACATTGTATGCTGCAACAAGGTCAGACTTGTTGCAGGCCCCCCAGTTACAGCATACGATGTACGCTGCAACAGGGGTTTAAAAGCCCGCTGCAATAAGGGTTTTTTCTACTAGTGTGCCTTTTCATGCGCCCTCGCAGCAATTTTTTTCGAAAAGTTCTTTTTGCTACGTATATTTTTTATGCGCGGGCACCGAGGCTGCTGTGCCTGACCAAAAGGCCAGGCAGCAACTTCAGCGCCCAGCAGTGGGCGTGAGAAATTTCGACGCCCAGCCAGGGGCGTTGAAAATGCGTCCCTGGCTGGTTCTCGTTTTCTGTTTGCGTCTACTTTTGTTTATGCAACTTCGATTTTGCGTGCTTGCCTAATAACGTCCTTACGCGTTGTGCAGCGTTTGTCGGATTCGTTACTGGCCATCCCGAGCGTCGCTTATTTTTGTGGCGATCGTTCGGGTTTGTGGAACACGTATTTTGGTATAACTCTTTGGCCAATTGGTTTATGAATGTTTGGGTAATTTTTAAGGTCGTTGGTTTTTCTAGGATTATTTGTGTAGCATTATTCGTATGCACAACCATAACATAGTCACATAGTTCGCTACACATAACTACATTACAAACATGGATTTGAAAATTAAATATGTCACGTAGTTTATGATAGGCTTCTATGGGTAGTTATTTGCGCCTGGCTTGGTACCGCTTCTATCGTAGATCCAACACATGCCCCGGTCGAGGTAGTGTCTTCAACAGACGAATTTCGCTCAAGAGGCCAACCCGCAAGTGCAAGCCAAGGGGGCATGCAGGCGAGAGGGACCTAATGGGCGAGCGATTGGGTTCGGGAGAGGTGTACTACCTGCACAAGTACCGAGTGGGAAACATGCGCGGCGTATGCACCCCCCTATTGGCGAAAAAAGGTATCCTTAGTCCCAACTCCCGAGGGAGCCGAGATTCGTTATGCAGTTCTGCCCGTTCACATTAATATGCTGATTTTCAGGTCGTCCCAACTTGATGGGGAAATAAACGCGGGGTAGGATCGTTTCACCCTTCGGCTATTTTGATTACCTACAAGCACGAGTATTTCCTTCACTATCCCCAGCAGAGTCGCCACTGTGAGGGGGTCGAAAAAGCGCGAGGCTAATGCGTGACCTTGTCCCTCGTGGGTGTGACGATTCTTTTTATTCAATCAAGTGTAATTGGATTTCCTGTGAGTATACACCCAATTGACTAGTAATATAGGAGTCGCCATTCAGTTTTTAACGACAATGAGAAAAACTGACAAAACCCGGTTATCGTGACATAAAGGGAGTGCAATTATGTTTGACCACGACGGCCGTAGGTTCCCTTGTGATCCCTGGTGTGGGGATCTCTCAATATACACCCGCAAGGTAGAGATTGAGGGTTCGGGGGACTGTAACTACCGAGAGGAGTACTTCGCTCGTCGATAACTCCAGAGGCAGGATATCCTTACTAGCTCAGCATAAATAATTGAAGGGACATGCATTAACTATTAAACTAATCTGAGTTGATTTTAGCAATATGCAACATATAACACTAATTCGATCGTGATTATCTGATTTAAGTAGCATTAAGGGACCTAGCATGATAATCCGATTTCCCAAAAATATTATATTTGTTAGGCGTGATAGAACAATCAGATTAGGTTAGTTTAACAGTTCATAAAAAGGGCGAGGAAAGCAGTTAAATCATCGAAAAGGGACACATTACGACACACCCTTGAGGGGTGCGTCACGGTTCTCAGAAAACTAACCACTTTGACTTTGCTATTTCTCCTTTTTATTTAACGAATCTCAATTATGGGACAGGATACGTTCTGTTCGATTTATGGATCGATTGCGACAGAACGCGTGAACAATTTCGCAGCGAGAGGCTTAGGCTAAGGGTTGGAGTCAATACTCAGAGTATAATTATGTGTTGTTGTGTGTCTCTTTCACGTCGAATTTAGGGGCCTATTTATAGGGAAGAGTTCGTGGAAAGATAGAATTGCAGAGTTCTAATCCACAAAGAATTAGGAAAAAACACGTACCCAGGTATTTTCAGCGCCCAGGCCTGGGCGCCGAAGATTTCGGCGCCCAGAGCCAGGCGTTGAAAATAGGGTATGGGCTGTTTTCTTTAGTCAGATTCGGATTCCTGAAATCCGTAGAGTTTGAGATTAATTTGAGTCTTTTAGCGCGTATCAATTTTATGACGGAATGCGTCTGGGCCCGTTACGAACTCTAGGCTCGTTAGGATTTCAATCAATACGTAACTCTTATTTCCGAATCCTATTAGGAAAAGGATCCTTGCGGTTTTCTATCTCATTTAGGATTTATGTTGGAATGCAACACCTAATTCTGACAGGTTTGTATCTTTTAGAAGCTACCTTTTACGGCAGTTACTATTTTTAGCAGGTTTCCATAAATAGCAGGTTTCGGGTGATACGAAAAGGGGAATCGAGATTCGTTTATTTTATAGGAGATGCGTTGTCAAGTGGAGATTTACGTTTTCATCATCGAACCTTTCCCTTGTGGGAACGGGGATAAAAGTAGGTGTCTACAGCTACGATTTGTACAAGGTCGGATGTTTCGTTCGCACTCAGTGAAACAAGCAGGTACCAGTCAGACCTAGGAGAGGCGCATTGGACTGCTGCCAAGAATATCCTAAAGTACCTGAAAAGGACAAAGGATCAGCTTCTGGTCTAAGGTGGTACAGATGAGTTGATTATTAGAGGCTATACGGACGCAATCTTTCAAACCGACATAGATGATTTCAGATCATAGTTTGATTTTGTGTTCTGCCTCGATGGCGGAGCAGTAAGCTGGAAAAGTGCTAAGCAAAGCACTATTGCGGATTCTACAACTGAAGCTGAGTACATTGCTACCTCAGAAGCAGCAAAGGAAGATGTTTGGATTCGGAAGTTCATCGAAGAACTTGGGGCTTTCCCCTCCATTAACGGACCAATGGCTTTGTATTGCAACAATAGCGGAGCCATTTCCCAGACAAAGGAGCCTAGGAGCCACCAGAAGTCCAACCATGTACTGCGGCAATTTCACATACTTCGAGAAATCGTTGAAAGGAAAGAAATCGAGATTTACAAGGTTGGAACTGAAGACAACGTCGCAGATCCATTGACTAAACCGTTGCCACAAGTGAAGCACAACGCACATGTAGCAACCATGGGAATCAAGCATGTGGAGAATGGCTTTGATTTTCTAAGTTTTGTTTTAGAACATCTGTTAGATCTGTGTTGAAAACAATTGGTTTAACCATTTTGTATTTATGAAATTATTTATTTCATATTCATTTAATTTTGGTTTGGTATTAAATAAAAAGTCTAAGTGATTCAAAACATTCAAATGGGATGTCAAGATGGATCCCTAATCCAGGTCATTGAAAGGTGGATGACCAATGACTAATGAAGATTAGATTGCAAGTAGATTTGTAGTTCGGTTTTGAACTAGATTGACTAGATGTCAAAATCTTTTGCATAGATACTTATTGGATCTTGTATCGGATTGACCATGAGAACACTTTAAGAGAATAAAGTCATGTCATAAGCAGTTCTCATTAATGGTGATTAGAACCATTCCTCAAAATATGAGTAATTATGATTACTCGTTTGAAGATTAGTTCGCTCTAATGCTCTCTAAACGTCGCACCGTAAAAGGAGACTACAGAAGCGGTTATTGGGCGTACTATGAATCAAAGTGAGTTCTCATAGATTGCAAGACTGGATTGTCCTCCTATCTTTGATAGGATAGAGTATTGTTGTGTAACAAGGCCTCTCGGAGAGTTAGATACTGTGAAAATGCATGGCCGTGCTCAGAATGGTTAAGGCTTAACCTTCTGTAAAAGTTTAATAGTTGAACTCAGTAATCCGATAAACACTTCTGGACCTGCTAAGGATGGCTTGGATCTTACCTTATGTTTAGTAAGTAACACTAAGCGACAAAGGAATGTGAATGTACACTTGTCTGAATGACAAGTTGGAGACTAAAGGACATATTTCCGATGACAAGCACGCAAGGCTAGCTGGAGAAATGCTTGTCTGTATTTCCTTGTCATTCAGCAAGTAACACTAAGCGACAAAGGAATGTGAATGTACACTTGTCTGTATTCCCCTATGGCCTATTCCGATGACAAGCACACAAGGCCCAACGAGCCAGCAGCTCGCCAGCGCGGGAGCAAGGCCCGCAGGCTGCGGTTGGGCGCGCGCGGACAACAACACTGGCAACAAGCAAGCAGCGAAGCCCAAGGCCCATGGATGCTTTGCATTGTGCGCGCTGCTCGTGGGCTTTGTGCGTGAGCTGGCCGGTTGAGGACTTGTGCCTTGGTCGGTCATGTTATAGCCCTTAGGGTTATAACACCTCACATCTCCTTATGTTTTTCCATACACACACAACTAATTCACGTACATCAGTTTTCATCTAAATCAAAAAGGGAAACCCTAATCTCCTTTTGGCTCCGTTCAAACTGTTCTTCCCTAAAAGCTAAAATATCTTGAGTGACGTCTAAGCTACGAATCTCAAGACGGATCTGAACGTGTCGGTGAACCAAGTAGTGGAACGACATTTGGAGTTCGTGTTCGTGATTCGTTGAACTAGAGAAAACACGCTTCAAACGTAAGTCTGCTTAATCTGTGTTTTATACATGGTTCCTGGCTTTGGGGAATATTCCGTTGCGTTAATATACATTTAACTGTATTCCCCTACAATATTTACTTTAGAAGGTCGTCTGTTAAACCTTGGGTGACTTTTATTTAACAAAAAAAAGCAATATCTCCCTTGTTCCTATGAATGGGTAGGGTCGAGTTCCTTTCGTCAAGTTTCTTATAGTTGTTCCTCCTTCCAGGAACTTAACTCAACAGGGTTGTCTGCTTTATCAAGAGTTCTGACTCTGATACCAACTGTTATTCGAATGGAACACTACCACATGGGGGGGGGGGGGTGAGTTGTAATATGGAACTTGCAAGCAAATTTTGCGGAATTATAGAGGAACTTAAATCAAGTATAGAAACAATGCAAGAGAGATTTTATACGGAAACTTTCTAGGCCCAACTAGAAAGAAAAACTCGACCCACTAGGGATTTCAACTCAACCTCTTTTCATTATAGGGAAACAACTCAGTTACAATCCTATAAGAAACTCGAGCATTACTTGAGTTCCTCTACGAACTCAAGTTCCCAATAGTTGTTCCTCAAACAACTACTAATGTGGCATAAACCACTTCTCCACCCTGGTTTAATCGTAACGCAACACGTGCACCCTCTATGCCTACTTGTCACATATTCCAAATATGTAAAAACTATAATCGAATTACCAAAAACCTGAATGTGGTATTAGAAGCCCAACCATAAGAGGACCAGTCACAAGAGGCACACTAAGCCCTCTATCCAAATGCATGATAAGGACACATGTCCTCATCTAAGAAGCTAACCAATCAAATAGCTAGGGTTTGGGAACAAATCCCAATACCCTAGCCTTATAAATAGTCCACATCCCAAGGTGAAAGGACAATCAATTCATTCTCACCTACCTTAATTATTCTGCTCTACCTTCTCTCTAAAAACACTTTCTCTCTCTATCAAATACTTACTTAGGCATCAAAAGGAATAATTCTACGAGAATATTCTTGTCTTACAGGTTGTAAGAAGATCGTGCCAGCACATACCTGATACCTCTGTGGAAAGGATGACACGTCAGCACCAACAAAAGTTCTCACATCATTTGGTGCCGTATATGGGTAGGCACAGTATTATGGTAGATTTCCAGTCTGCAACAGAAGATGCGATACGTGAAAATGATCGTGAAGTCGTGACACCTGTTGATACAACAGTAAGTCGGCCTGCATCAGTAAGATCACTGCAACAGATGCTACACGACCTTTGCCAGGATATCACTACAGGATGGCAGGCATAGCTACAACAAGAAATTACAAGATCCTTTAATGAAACCGGCCCAGGGTCAGGACGAGCAAGGTAGAGTGCACTAGAACCTAATATCAAGGAAGACGAAGAGGAACTGCTTCTCAATCCTGTCGAAAGAAATTCGGTGCCAAATGAAGTGTCAGACACAGACTAGACACTTATGGTGGCTCGCTCGCATGAGGCTCCTAGTTACCATGTGAAAGAAGGACGCCTATGAATCCGTGGACGACGGCAAGGTTCAATGCATCATATCCAGCATGAGGCCACGCCCTTGAGGGCACACATCCCCCTTCTACAATGACATCATGTAACGCCCCGACCTCTAATTCAAGTAATTAAGCAGCGGAATTTACCTAATTCGGTCGGGACATTACCGCCGTAACAACCTCTTGGGAATTACAAGGCAACATCATACTGTAAGCTATTAAATCTCCAAATTAACAAAATACTCCTTTATATTCCCAAAATAAAAGTACATAACTTACTAAAAGTCTTTAATTAAACTATTAAAACTTTAAGCATAAACTAGGTGAAAATTATTAAAGTGAAAATCCTCGCCACTACTCATTTCCATCGTCCCCATCAGTACCTAAAACAGGAAAAAAAAAACGGTGAGCCGAAGATTCGGTAACGAACTATTCTTGCAACGTAAATTCATTTCAATTCATTTTATTTAATGGCACGGGGAGAATAGAATAATGTAAAACATTTAATAAAACATCATATTTAATTCATTCATAACATTTTATTAACATGCTAGTGGTTGGCAAGTATGACATGGTGGAACGTTTTCCACAATGGACCGGTGTCCATAAAATATGGGGCCTGGGCCCCAAAACATGAGAGCCTAGGCTCAATGGTCGGATGCCTCATGGGTACATGCATGACCAAGAATCGTAACTTGTGAACATATACTGGCAAACGGACCAGGTCTTTCACTTTCATTTATCATGTTCCTTTAATTTAACTTTCTTGGCCTTTTTACTTTAGTTGAAGTAACATAATTCCTTTAGATCACGTGATCAAAATAAAACATCATTTCTTTCATGGTTTCACATAAACATCATTTCATAAGAAATTTAATCAAATCATATTATAAGAAATAATTCAATCAAATCATATTTCATTTCCGCAATTCATAAAACATGTCACAACATTCAGTTCATAAATCAATCATAACGTTGTAATTTCATAATCACATTTATAAGGGAATTGTGGGTACTAGCAATAGTCGTTGCCTAAATTCCGCGATTTGCTAAGGCTTTTCCTTGGTTCGTTCTTCCTTAGCTCCGAGTCTGATTTCTTTCAAAATATTTAAATTATTGAATTAGTACTAAAACGATAAAAAATTATAAAACTAATATTTTATAACCAATAATTTATAAATAATGAATTTTACAAATAATGGATTTTAAAATATATATATAAAAAAATTTCCCAAAAATTTTATTAAACGAAATTTCGGTTAATATATATATATATATATATATATATATATATATATATATATATATATATATATATATATATATATATATATATATATATATATATATATATATATATATATATATATATATATATATATATATATATATATATCAATTTTATAAGGAATATTATTTAAATTCCATTTTTATTAATTCAAGCTAGTAATTTATTTTAGTAAAATCGATAATTAAACCTGAAAAATAAACTAAAAATTATTAGTAAATAATTATATCATAAAAATTATTTAAACATGAAAATTAATAATTTGAAAATCTGAAAATAACAATTTAGTTTTAACTCACCCAAAATCCCAAATTGAAATGGCCCAACTTAAATATGGGTTTGGGGAAATTAAATTCAAAGTTTCACTTTGAAACTGATTTTGGGTTTCTAGAAAGAGGAAGCACGAGACAGGGGAGGCTCGAAGAGGAGGAGAAGAGAGGAGGGAGGAAGAAGGGAAGGTGGTGGCTGGGATCGGTGGTTCGGCGCAGCGCCAGAGATGCGACGCTGATGGTGGTGGTTGTGCGACGGTGGTACAGGCGAGGGAAGGGGAAAAGGGTGCTCGAATAGGGCGAAAGAAAACAGGGGAATGGGTGGTGTTTCTGGGTCGGGTCAGGGCGGTGGCTCGGTGAGGGGTTGGTGGGTTTACAAGGTGGTGATGGTGGCCGGTGGTGGTGGTGCATGGCGTTGGTGGTGCAGCGGGCAAGAAAAGAGAGAAAGACAGGGGAGGGGCAGGGGATGTGTGGGAGGAGGAGAGCAGGGATAGTGGGTGTAGTGGTGGTGCTGGGTGGTCGAGGCGATGAGGGGTCGTTGTGGTGAGGTTAGGCAGCGGTGGTAGTGGTGGTGGAGGGCGGTGGTGGTCACGGTGGTGGTTCGAATCAGAGGAGAGAAAAGAGTAGTGAAATTGGTTTTTGGTTTTTTTGTTGGAATTCAATTAGGAAATGCTGAATTTGTAAATGAAGAAGAAGGAAGAAAATTTGGACTTTGCAATGAATGAGGACTGAATTGAGGGAAGAGAAGAAGAAAGGAATGGCTTCCTTCTTCCTTGTACGTGGAGAGCAAGGAGGAGAAGAGAAATGGAATTTTGCTCTTTTACGGACATTTTCGTAATTTCACTTAATTAGGCAAAAATCAGAAATTTTGTTGCTATTTTTAGAAACTAATTAAAAATTGAAATGTTTAGCTAAAATAATTCTTTATATTAAAAAAAATATTGTTAACGAAAAATAAATAAATTTTCGTTTATAAATTTATCGTTTACAATAAATCTAAAAAGCGTTTAAAATAACAAAATTCGATTATTCGTAATTATTTAAAACGAAATCAAGCTAATAAATAATTTTAATTTTAATAAATCAAGTTTAAAAATTTCGGGGTATTACATATCATGTCTGCACCAAAAGAGCCCAAGGTGAAGACTCCAACAATGAGCTCCTACGACAGTACTTCAGATCTTGTCATGCATTTGGTGGCATACCAACATCACATGTACGTGCAAGGGACTAATGAAGCCACCTGGTGTAAATACTTTACAGCCACGTTAAAAGGATTCGCGTCCAGATGGTTTGAAAGGCTGCCAATTGTGTCTATAACTTCCTTTAGTGAATTAGAGGAACTTTTTTCCTCTCAATTCATGGCTCACAAGGAATAGAAAAATACGAGTATGCATTTAGGACGCATACAACAAGGGCACGAGGATTCATTGAGAAGCTATGTAAAGCGGTTCAATTTGGAAGCCGGCAAAATCCCAGATTTACCAGATGGGATAGCCTTTGATAACTTTGTGCGCGGATTAAAGAAGGGATCTTTCAAATTTGACTTCGTCAAAAAGAGCGTGAGGACAGTGGCAGCCGTATTGGACGAAGCTCAAGCGTTGATACATGCCACATAATTATGTAGCGTCTCGAAAGAGGTGAAATTTACTGACCCTAGTGGCACCTCAAAGGTCAAGAGAGACACCTCAACTGTTCTGTCTACTCGTATCTGGGCCGTCAATAGCAAGACATCAAAAACACATGGACTGAAAAGAGAGCTTCCGGTAGCTGATAAGACACATAATATAGTACTGATGCACAATTCTCATGGACGTGGGGAAAAGTCTAGAACTAGAGTATCCCTTTCCAATGAAATCGCTTATTGAGAGTAGAGACCCCGAGTTATTTTTTCGATTCCATAATGACATAGGTTGTGACACAAAGGACTGTCGAAATATGAAGAGAGCTCTAGACGGCTTGGCTGCCAGAGGTTTCTTAAAACAATGCCTACGAAAGGAAGTCAACAACAGTGCTAGAAGTCGCAAAAAGTCACCACCACAACTCTCCGAAGACGAGGATGCTCCATCTGACCGGGAGTTCGTAGCCGTCATTTCGGGTGGGCTAGCGGCTGGAAGGCCAATGAATCAAAGGCGCAAAGACTACAAACGAAGTTGAATAACATTATAACATGTCATTCTTAGAAACTGGGGCTCAGTTGAACTTGCCATTCTTAGAAATCATACATGTCATACTTAATCGTTCAATTCGTTGTACATGATTGAATAACATTGTAACATAATCATTCAAACAACATATTAAAAATTCATACATCTTATCGTTTCTAAGCAAGTAACTGGGGATATTTCGATTTCATCTGCGCTTCAACTTCCCATATGGCTTCAGATGTCAAGTGATTGGCCCACAAGACTTTGACTATTGGAATTACTTTGCTTCGAAATCGTTTCTCTCTTCGTTCAAGAATTTCAATTGGTTTCTCCTCGTACGTGAAATCGTTACGCAATAATAAGGGTTCGTGTATAATCACATGGCTAGGATCAGGAACATATTTCCTTAACATTGACACAAGGAACATGTTATGCACCTTTTCCAAGTCGGTCTGTAAAGCAAGTCGATATGCTACTGCACCTACTCTTTCTAGTATCTCGAATGGCCCGATGTATCTTGGGCTCAACTTTCCAGTCTGGCCAAATCTCATTATTCCTTTTGTTGGTAAAATTTTCAAGAACACGTGATCTCCAACTTTGAATTCTAATGGTCTTCTTCGTTGATCTGCATAACTCTTTTGTCTACTTTGTGATGCCTTCATTCTCGATTGGATTAAACGAATCTTGTCATTAGTTTCTTGAATCAATTCTGGTCCTATAACATGTGCTTCATCGATATCACTCCAACACAGTGGTGTTCGACACTTCCTTCCACAAAGATCTTCGTACTGGGCCATGCCAATGGTGGCCTTGTAACTGTTGTTGTATGAGAATCCAACCATAGGTAAAAAAAATTCCCACATTCCTTGAAAATCCAAAACACATGCTCTCAACATATCCTCAACAATTTCATTAGTGCATTCTGTTTGTCCATCAGTCGTTGGATGAAATGCAGTATTGAAGTTAAGTTTAGTTCCAAGATCTTTCTGCAATTCTTTCCAATAGGTAGATTGATACCTCGTGTCACGATCAGAAATAATCGAACTAGGCACTCCATGCAATCGCACAATAGTATTCACATTTAGTTCAGCAAGCTGATCTAAACTCGAATTGTTCATCATTGCTAACAAATGTGCTGACTTTATTGAATGATCAACAATAACCCAAATAGCATTCATTCCCTTGGTTGACCTCGGTAAACCTATGATAAAATCCATCGACACTGAATCCCATATCCATTCTGGCACATCCAAAGGTTGCAACAAACCTGTTGGCTTTTGATGCTTTATCTTGATTCTCTGACAGGTCAAACATTTAGCCACATATTCTGCCACTTCCTGTTTCATGTTGCTCCACCAATACACTTGTCTCAAATCCTTATACATTTTGTTTCCTCCAGGATGAACCGAGTTTGGTGAAGTATGAGCTTCCACTAAGATTATCTTTTTCAACTTTTCATCATTTGGTACACATAATCTTCCTTGAAATCTCAATGTCCCATCTGCTTCAATGACAAAACCGGGAGACTTCCCATTTTGCACTTCACTTCTTATTATTTCTAATTGCAATTCCTTACATTGTTCTTCCTTGATCTCATCAATCAAAGTTGGTCTCATTACTAACGCATTTAAACAAGCGTTTCCTTTCTTGACGAACTCAATTTCCATCTTTTGTAGATCATCTTGGTAGGCTCGAGAAAAAGTTAAGATAGAATTTAGGTGAGACTTCCGACTTAATCGGAATTTAGGTCGGATTCGGACTCGGGTCGGAGTCTCCGCAGACTCCGAATCCAACGCGCCTCCCATCTGGATTCAGATGTTTTAATCGGATACAGATTCAGACTTTTTTTAATCGAATTTTTTCATTCAGATGTGATTGTCATCCCTACCTACCAGTAATAGTTACCTTTGACTTTGACGGTGACGACTACTATAACAACTAAGAAGTACTCGGTAGCAACTATCGAAGAGGACCTACTCGTCAACAAGTCATTGGCTTATTAATCATTTTGATGTCACTAATTCAAAGTGTAGACCAAATGACTAAAAAATATATAATGTTCATCTTACTAGAAGAGAAACTCAGTTTTTGTGGTCTTTCCAAGTCTACGCACCCAATCATATACAGAAAGCTTGCCTAAACCAAGAGAAAGTTGAAAAATTCCATCATTGAAGAATTGTTAAGAGAAAAAACCATAGCAAGCAAACAAACAAACAAAAACTTATAGGATCGGACGTAAGAGATGAGGATGCCGAATAAGGCCCTATTTTTTTTTTACTTAATTTCAGTTTCATTCAATTCAGAACAATTCAGTTCAGATCCATTCGGTTCGATTCAAAAGAATAATATTGTGTTCATATTTGTCTTTTATGGTCTTTTGTTATTGTTTTGTTTATTACTATAATGTTAAATAACACTATTCATTATATTGTAATGTTTATCTATTATTATTATTATTATTATTATTATTATTATTATTATATTAAATCAAATGCTAACAAAGTCAAACATTTTACAAATAATTAGTGGGAAGTCGAGATACAACCTGGGCCCCCACTCCACTGATTATAGAAAACTTCTGAATCCGCTTCAGCAACGCAACAACATTCTTATCCAGCTCCACCAAAGAAGAGAAAGAGAACGGAAGAAAGCCATAACCAATGGCCCTACAACGTGCTTCGTACTTGACCCGCTTCCGAATAGCCGCATCAGTCACAACCCGGCCAAGGACAAAGCCAGACAACCCAGACTGCGTCAAAGGAGAAGATCCCGTCAAGTCATTATTATTATTATTATTATTATTATTATTATTATTATTATTATTATTATTATTATTATTATTATTATTATTATTATTATTATTATTTATTATTATTATTTATTATTATTTATTATTATTATTATTATTATTTACTCCATATTTATTAGTTATTATTTATTATTGATCATTTATTTTTTAATATTCATTCAGTTTCATTCAGTTCAGCCAAAAAATACTCAGAAGAACAGGGCCTAAGACCTACACAAATTCTTAATTATAAGTTTTCTATAATAAATATTGTACACCAGAGTAAAAGTTAACTCAAAATGCTTAAAAGTCACCCTTATATATATAAATGTTAAAGTTATTTATTTTTTAGTGATAAAAGTTTTCCTTTTAATAAAAATTATTTCTTCAAAATCACTAATAATGCGTAAAATAAAAATTTAACCCTTTAAAAAGTTTATCCATTAATTTTTTTTATAATATAAGATTTAAGTTAATCAAAACATAATAAAAGTTACAAAAAATAACTTGGTAAAAGCTACAAAAACTGCGTAAAAGTTATCATGATGCACAATACATTTATTGTGCACTTTGTGCGTGCAAAACCTTTTGTAAGACCTAAACATAATGTGAGAGATTAAGAGTCGCTAAATTGACAATTCTTAAGATCAACAAAAAGTACATCATTATTGGGGAAAGAAAAACTTGTGAATGAAAATGTCTAAAACCCTGTTATTTTTAAACTGAACTGAATTGATCGAATTAAGTAGACCTGGTCAAAGACGGGCCAGGTCGGGTTCAGCCGGGCCACGACCTAAAATTCTGATCTAAAATTTTCTACTGAAAACCCGCTATTTCGAGCTAAAAAATGGGGCATAAATGTTCTAGTAGAATAACAAAGGAAGGCATAAAAGAGTAATCATGATTGAGGTAGGGAGACAAGGTGAAATGGGTTGGAGTGACCAAAACAAAATGTACACCTTTTGGGCAAGATGGACTTGAATAATGATCCAGTTCTTAATCTTATTGTCTCAAAGCATTGCTATGGACCCCAAAGATCTTGGTTGTAGGTCCAATTATTTAGCCCCTAATCTTCTAAAGTATACGGTCAACCGCAGCCTCAATTTAATATTATATTATATACGGAGTAGTTTTATATTAGCGTCTTTATCGATTTTAAATGTTAAAAATTCGTAGTAGTTAATCACTCTAATAAATCTCTAATGGGTTGGTGCTTAGTGTAGGAAATCATTATCGAATATTCTATGTATTAGTATTATATAAGGTTTTTCATTAATTGGTGTTAAGAATTAGATAATTTATATAATTAGTACGGAATAATTGTACCGAGATTGTTAAATTAAAGTTGAAATAAAAAGAGAGAAAATCCATTAAGCTAGGATTTGTATGATCATGTGAGTGTGAGATAATTATTGGATAATGAACTTCTAGTTATGGCCTCTTTTTTGCTCTTGAATGCATGGTTTTGTTTAATTACTTTTATTGATGAATAAGAATTTCTAGGACCGATTACATATATGTAGGACTATGTTCCGGTAAAATTAAATTTATAATGAGAATGAGTATCAATTTCACCCCTTAAAAGTAAAGCAAATACACATCAAAGTACAGAGTAAATCGTATTGACTCAAAAGTAAATAAACAGAATGTGCAACTTCATATACTTAAATTTTTCAACTTTTAAGGAATAAAGCAAATTAGTAAGCATAAAGTATCACATTACCAATTGCATGTTGGTTCAGTGGTGATTGAGGCTAAAACTTGGTAGGGAAGACTGCGTGTTCGATCACCCGCAACAATAATTGGGAGCGGACTGAAACTTATTCACCCAAAACTAGCCCCGAATCTGGATTACCCCTAAGGGTGAACCGAGTGGTAACACCAAAAAAAATAAAAAGTATCACATTAACAATTAACATTTCAATCTTTTTTTTATTTAAAATGTTGTTTTTGATAATTCATTAATTTATAAAAGTAAATGAAATGCTCGTAATGAAATGCTCGTAAAAGTAAATGAAATTTCATAAAATGTAAAGAAACTGAAAACCAGTTTAAAAATTCGCATAATTACGAAAATGTCATTAATGACACGAGAATCTTTTGGACCATCTAATTTTGGTGATCTAAGGGCTCAGTTTGGTTCTTAGTTTTAAATTTAGGGTATGGTTCTCACCGGATCCTGATTCTTTACATGTGTGTGTAACAAAAGCTTTGGAACTTTATAATCACACAAATGCTACAGGATCATAGATGTCGTATAATTTATACTCCGTACTTCCTCCGTCCCAAATTACTCGTTACACTTACCTTTGCACAAAGTTTTAGGTGATAAATGGTTATTTAGTTATCAATTGTTATTTTATTGAAAAAGTAGATGTGATAGGAGTTAAGGAGATATTTTTTTAATTGAATGAGAGAGGGTGTGGGGACAACAATCAATTAAGTGGTAAAAGAGAGACAATATAATAATTATGGGGTCATTCCTAATTTATAAGTGTAACAACTAATCTGGGACGAACGAAAAGGAAAGTGTAACAAGTAATCTGGGACAGAGGGAGTATTATTTTATATCCTAAACCCTTCTAAAGGCAAAAAGTCTCTCATTAGAATATTGAGTTGATTGCTTTTACCCCTCAAATCATTCTTTGAAAAAATAAAATTTCTCTTTAAAATAGTGTATTGTTGGATTTGCTCTTACATACTTCAATTACAATTAAGCCCTTTGTTTAGACAACTCTCTTGCTACTTTTGCATAGTCACCTAATTTTGTCTACCCTCCCACTCTCCCAACAATAAGTTATCTCTCTACTTATAATGAAGACAAATGCATCATAAATATGTTTATTAATGGTGTACCTAATTTCGCTTACTCAAATCCTATAATTTTCATATAAATAATAATATCACCAGTTTCACAAAAACCAATTTCACAAAAACATAGATTTTTCATACATTTTGTCAATGCCATATAAATATTATCAAGAAATCAAATCAATAATAATCACCAAAAAAAGTAAGCTAATCTAAGTCCAGGGCTAGCAATGAACGACAATACCAAAGAAAACAAAAATCCAACAAATGACGCAAACAATGAATCGGGGTTAAAGAGTTGAATATACAACTGAAGAGTTGTAACTTTTTTTTGAAGAAAAGGTAACAGACAAAGAATGTCCATGTAAAACATTTCCAAGCTTCCACAAATTTGCTAGTACTTTTCTCGGCTAAGTCGAATGAAATGAGTCATATATTGAAATTGCTTTCAGACTCATACTAATTTGGTTGATGGATTCCAAATAACTCCATAATTAATTATAAAGTTTAGGAATAGGAGAGATAGTTAGAAGTATAATTGTGGGGGGAAAGATCAAGTACCTGAAACGATGAAAAATGATGATTTAAATTAGAGAGGAGGAGAGAAAAAGTCGATGTTGGAGGATGTAATTCGCGTCTTTTCGTTGATGTTTTTCAACTCGATATTCACATCTGCGGGAAATTAGGATCTTCTTGTTGCGGCGTAGACAGATAAGCTTTGAGTGGATTTATCATAGACTTTTAGAATATGGAGTTTGGAGAGGAGGAAGCGACACATGTAGAAGATTGTGAATGAGGGTTTGTGTTTATTGGGGTTTGAGAGATTAAATTTGTTGTTTGATTTCTTCCTTATAAACGAAAGGTTGGTTGGTTGGTTGGTTATGCTATACTCCGTGATTTATAAAGGTATTTGGTGCTAATATTAGGACGGGAATTCGTGTTTCTACTCGAAACAAGGTTAAATAAAATTTTCTTTCATGACTGCACTATATATTTGATCCAAAGAATTAGGAAATTTCGGTATTAACTACCTTAAAAATACACCATTGTTGTATTTACTACCTTATGACATTTTTATTTGAAATTGCTACCTTAAACTTCAATTATTATTTTTATTTACTACCACTTTACAGTTTTCTCATTTTAAAATTAAGATATCTCTTTTGCTTCTTAATCTTAAAAAGATTCAAAACTCATTATTTTTCTTTTTCTATAGGGATTTCATTGAGAACGACATTTCAAAACAATTTGTTTGATAATTCATAAATATTTTAAAATTTTACAAGTAATATTTAATTTGTTTTACCTTTTATGTTAAAAGCAAAATCCTTATGGAATCCTTACACATAAATTAGAAGAATGGGGTTTGAATAACTTAAAATGATTAAGAAACGAAAAAGATATCTCAATTTTAAAATGAGAAAAATCTAAAGTGGTAGTAAATAAATAAAAAATTCGGAACTTTAAGTTAATAATTTAAAATAAATATTTCATAAGATAGTAAATAAAAAATTGGAGTATTTTTAAGGTAATAAATACCAAAAACATCCAAATAATTACTACCGATTTATTGGCGCAGCTAGGGAGGGCACGCTACAAAGTGTATTCTTCTGAATTATGCTAAATGATTATGTGTTAATAATATGTTTCCTGGCTTTATGGTTTTTCCGCATGATTTATGTTTATTCATATGTATCATAACCTAACAGTGGTATCACGAGCCTCTTATTATTTTCATAATCTAAATTGCATGAACATGTTCAAAATTTTACAAATTTGCAAAGAATTAAAGGGGTGATTAGTTTTCGTAATTAATTGCATATTGCGTTTATTTAATTATATGGACGCAGTTTTTTTTTTCGGCAGAATATTCGTTACTCATCCAAATCGAGTGATTTTTGTGTCAATTCCGCATGTAAAAGGCATTCTAAAATTTTGAAAAAAACAATATTTTTCGCCGAAACCCAGAATTCCCAAATTCGAAGCCTAACTATGACTTTTCGGAGGTTTTAGTTTTTCGAACGCAAAAGTTTGTAAATTTAAGATGTTAAATTGAATATTTGCGATTCTTGTTGATAAATTTTGAGTTTTTGATTGACCTACAGTATATGTTTCACAATTATGAATGCCTAGACTTGTTAATTATACAAACTAATTTGTAATTATGATTAATTTGTTGAAATTCGAATAATTTAGAATTGATTTGTTTTTCATAATTAATTAATAATTTAATTAGGTATCCATGATTAAAATCCACCATAAAAATTGTTAATTTATGTTAAATTTTAAATTTTTATGACCTATATTTGAATCCATGTTAATCGGAAATTAATTGATTAATAAATTTTCGATTTTTCGCCCTAAAATTATGAAATTAATATGATTTATGAATTTGTCATTAATTTTAAATTAAAAATTTTAAATTTTTATGAAAACGCCCATAAATATTGCACGCACAAAGCAATGGAAGCTACGTGTTACCCTTAAGGGGTGTTGTATAGCGCGGGCACGCGACGACGAGCAAGGGAGCTCGTCGCCCGTGCGGTACAAATGCAACGAGCAACGAGCTGTGCGGCACGCAAGGCTCTACGCCTTGGCATGCGCGTAGTACGATGGGCGAGGGCAAGGCACACAACGATGAGCTAGATGCGTGTGGGCAGCATTACGCTGCGCCACAACGCACCAAGCTCGCCAAGGAGCAGCAGCCACGACGCAACAATGCTGCGCGCAACGTAGCCCGCAAGGCTGCGTGTGTGCGTGGCATGGGCGTGGGTGCGTATGGCTGTGCGGGCTATGTGCGACGATCAATAGGCACGGGGCATGGGCCTCGTAGCTCGATGGGGCTTGGGTGCAAGCCCAAGTGCCTCGTCTTGCAAAGTATTGATGCGTTTCGGTTTAAATTGTTTTCTCGGATTTTAATTTTGAATATTATAATTATTATAAATTTTAATTTATACTAATTATTTTACTAAAATTAAAACCTTGAATTAATTTAAATTCATATAATTCAACTGAAAAATAAATTAAACAAATGGATTCAATTATAATTTTACATGAGCTTTAAATTTTAATTAAATTTGTATGTTTCCGGTTTGACTAGAAATACATTTTTATGTTTAAAATTAGTAAAGCATATAAAGTTATTGGTTTAAGTGGGAGTATTTTTAGTCATAACCTCTTGATTAGGTCTACAAATCCTTTAAGGTTAAACAACTTGATTAGAATTAATAAGGACTGAATAATTGGTAGATTAATGGTGCCCTTGATTTATTGCTGCACATATTTATGTGATGCATACAACGTGTTTTTACTAACCAGATATGTGGGCCATTCATGATAATGAATGGGTGAATGGTATATATGAAGGAAATAATGCCCTTGGTCCAAGTATGCATTCAATGTTAAGTCTAATAAATGCGGTTCAGTATTAATTAACAAGTTAATAATTCAGTGAGATCAAGTGAGCTGAATGCCTAGCTAGAGGCCGCTTCAGTTCAAGTGGAATTAATGATATTAATCCACAGCTTACTCTTGACTGAACCCGTAGGGTCACACAAATAGTACGTAAACGGATCAAGTATTTAATGGCATTAAATACTCAATCTATGGATATTCGGAATCGACGGATCTTGGTTTCAGTGGGAGCTGAGATCGTCACAGACAAGAAATGAATACTCCGGAAACGATGATATTGCCGGAAACGGAAATATGGATCGTATCGGAAATATAAATATTATCCAAGTCGTAGATGTTGCCGGAAACGGAAACATGGTACGTATGGGAAAATATTATCGGAAATGGAAATATTGCCGGAATCGGAAATATTGCCGGAAACGGAAATATTGTCAGAATCGGAAATATTATCGGAATCGAAAAATAATTCCGGAAACGGAAATATTAAATATTTGTTCGAAACGGAAATTGATTCCGGAATCGGAAATGTTAAATATTGTTCGTATCGGAAATGAATTCCGGAATCGGGAAATTAATCGGAAGCGTATCGTACGAATTAGCATCGGACGAGGCCTGCCAGACGAAGGCCCAGCACGAAGCCGGGCCATCGCCCAGCAAGCCAGCGCGCCACAAACGCACCAGCCAAGGCTACGCCAGGCGCACCGCAAGGCAGGCCCAGCGCGCGCCAAGGCTACGGCAGCGTGTGGACTTGCGGCAGTGGGCTGCGAGCTCGCGGGCTGCGCGCGCGCGCGCATAGCGCCCCTCGTGGGCTGCTGTGCGTGCGTGTGTGTTTGTGTGCTACTCGAATCCTGAAGCTACCGGGATTTGTCATATGATTAAATCTAATCCGAAAAGATTTAGTTTATTTAATTAGAGTCCTAGTAGGATTATAATTAAATAAATTAGTATCCTAATAGGATTCCAAATCCTTTTCCATAACTCTATAAATACGTGCCTAGGGTCACATATTTACATAGAGCATTCAAGTATTCAAAGTGAGTTTTTGAGAGCAAAAATCAGTCATACATTTGCCTATAAAGTGCCGAAAATTCAGATACCTTAAGGGCGATTCTAGTTGGTCAATCTTACGGCGGATCCGGACGTGCTGTGGACTATCTACGGAGGGACGACACTTGGAGTCCTAAAGACTTGTTCTTGTTCGGTTCGGGCGCAGCTAGGGAAGGCACGCAACAAAGAGTATGCATCTAAACTATGCTAAATGATTATGTGTAAATAATATGTTTTCCTGGCTTTATGGTTTTTCCGCATGATTTATGAATTGTCATATGTATCATAACCTAACAGTGGTATCACGAGCCTCTTATTATTTTCATAATCTAAATTGCATGAACATGGTTAAATATTACAAATTTGCAAGAATTAAAAGGGGTGATTAATTTTCGTAATTGTTAATTAATTGCAAATTGCGTTTATTTAATTATACGTACGCAGTTTTTCGGCAGTTTCTTCGTTACTCATCCAAATCGAGTGATTTTTGTGTCAATTCCGCATGTAAAAGGCATTCTAAAATTTTGACAAAAGTAATTTTTTTCTGCCGAACCCAGAATTCTCAAATTCGAAGCCTAACTATGACTTTTCGGAGGTTTTAGTTTTTCGAAAGCAAAATATCGTAAATTTAAGATGTTAAATTAAATATTTTCGATTCTTGTTGATAAATCTTGAAATTTTGATTGACCTACTGTATATGTTTAACAAGTTTGAATGCCTAGCCTTGTTAATTATACGATCTAATTTGTAATTATGATTAATTTGTTGAAAATTAGAATAATTTAGAATTAATTTGATTTTCATAATTAATTATAATTTAATTAGATACCTATGATTAAAAACCACCATAAAAATTGTAAATTTATGATAAATTTTAAATTTTTATGACCTAGACTTGAATCCATGTTAATCGGAAATCAATTGAATAATAAATTTTTGATTTTTCGCCCTAAAATTATGAAATTAATATTATTTATTAATTTGTCATTAATTTTAAATATAAATTTTAAATTTTATGCGATTCGCTCATATAACTTGCACGCACAAAGCAATGGACGCTACGTGTTACCCTTAAGGGGTGTTGTATAGTGCGGGCATGTGACGACGAGCAAGGGAGCTCGTCGCCCATGCGGCACGAATGCAATGAGCAAGGCCATGGTGCACGAGCACAAGGCAGCAACCCTGCCTTGTGTCGTGGGCCGTGAGCAATGGACGAATGGGCGAGGGCGAAAGCAAGGCACAGCAGTCGCGTGTGGGCAGCAAGCGAGCTGCGCCACAACGCGCACTGCCTCGTGCAAGCGTGCGGAGCCTCGCGCGCAGCGAGCGCAAGCTCGCGTGCCACGAGTGCTACGCCTAGCGTAGATGCCTCGCGCAGCGAGCGATGGCTCGCAGGATCGAACGCTGGCAAGCGCGCGCAGCGAGCGCTGGTGAGCGCACGTAGCGAGCAATGGCCCGCATAAAGCGAGCGCTGGCGAGCGCGCGCAGCGAGCGCTGGCGAGCGCGCGCAGCGAGCGCTGGCTCGCATGATGCGAGCGCTGGCGAGCAAGCGCAGCGAACGATGGCTCGCGCGCAGCGAGCACCATGCGTGAAGCCTTGCGATGGTAAGCAGCAGCGATGCAAGGCAGCGCATGGGCTGCGCGCACATGGCCAGCGATGGCTGTGTGTGTGTGGCCCATGGGCGTGCGTTGCGTGAAGTTGTTGCGATGCGATTAGATCGTTTTGAAATTTTAATTTGAAATTTTCAGTTTACGTAATTTTAATTTTAAAAATTTAAATTATTTTCTTGGATTTTAATTTTGAATATTGTAATTATAATAAATTTTATTTATTCTAATTATTTTACTAAAATTAAAATCATGAATTATTTTAAATACGACTGAAATTAAATTAAACTTTTTGGATTCAATTATAAATTTATATGAGCTTTAAATTTTAATTAAATTTGTATGTTTCCGGTTAGACTAGAAATACATTTTTATGTTTAAAATTAGTAAAGCATATGAATTTATTGGTTTAAGTGGGAGCCCTTTTAGTCATAAACTCTTGATTAGGTCTACAAATCCTTAAGGTTAAAACAACTTGATTAGAATTAATAAGGACTGAATAATTGGTAGATTATTGGTGCCCTTGATTAATTGCTGCAAATGTTTACGTGATGCATAATGTGTTTGACTAACCAGCTATGTGGGCCATTCATGATAATGAATGGGTGAATGGTATATATTGTATATGTACTGTTTTGCAGGTTATGAAGTGACTAGTATGGCCCAAATAGGATAGAAAATATGGTCTGCGTACCATTAATTTGAATGTAATTAGTCTAAAGTACCAAAGTTGTTTTTCAATTCAAATATGGTCTGCGTACCATCAAATAGTTGTAATTAGTTTTAATTATAGCTTATCCTATTTGAAGAAAATGGTGCCTCCCACGGAGATTTTCAAGACGGACTTTGAAGTTAAAGCTTCAAGATGAAGTCGGGCCATACTAGATCACATTTATCTTATGCATGTTTTAAGTTATTTATTGCTTTTAAATATGTCTTAAAATGCATGAGATTGCGGCTTGATTATGTTGCATGATTAAGGATTTTAGTTCACTTAAAATCTAACCAACATAGTAAGAGCCTTAAGTTCCAAACTTAAAAATTGAGTTAAAAGGTGCCATGCCAAAATATACACTTGCTTGGATATCCTTTACATCAATCTAGTAATAGTTTTCGCTCAGCGAGGTGTTACTTATTGGTCCTAAAGGGGCAAGGTACACAAATAATTGTGAGTACATGTTAGTTTTGGTGAAACTCAACGATATAAGTAAGGAGTCCTTTTAAGTCGTGGCAAAATCGATAGGTTTACCTAATAAGTTCTTAGACGTACCTATCAACCAAGAATAGTTTCTAGACTATTAGCAAAAGGCTTTTGCTTACCTAAGATGTTTTAGGATTAAGTCGACAAACTGTGCTTAGTTCTTCAATGATTTTAGGATCTTGGAATCATTTTATTCACACCTGCCGGAACAATAAAATCGAATAAAATGCTAATGACTTGTTTAAATTGCATGATTGCTTTAATTTTCAAGTTATTACTCATGATAAATGTTTAGACTTTGCATGCTTCAATGTATGTTTTAATTATTGTTTATAATTAAATATCTTGCACTGCGGTAAATCCTTTTAGAAAGGTAACAGTAAATTTCCTCGATTAGTAGTGAATCCAAGAACGATTCACGGAAATGAGAGAAAATGAGCAATTTAAAATGTACGTTTCTTTTAGCGACTTTTATGGTTGTTTTCGAATATCAAAATCGAATGGCAAACCAATTGGTGCTTGTGAATTCAAAATACACTGTAGTTTTGAGATCATAAAGCATTGAGCTTAAACGCTCAGCTTTACCAATGGTTAACAACCTAATATCTTTGTCCATTTAATTCTCGAATGAGTCTAGTCCCTAGACATTCGAATAGATCGATGCTTAGAGAACTTTAGAAGCTTCTGGTAAGATCATCTAGTTGAAACAGAATATTCAACATAAATTAAATGGAAAGAACCTTGTTGGAGTGACATTGGACATGTCTAACAAAATATAAAAGTCAACACTAAAGAATTCAATTCTTAAGGCTATAAGAAAGGGTACAAGAAATAGGAAAACAAAGGAACAGATGAAAGGAATTTACAATTCCGTTTCTACCTGTAAGTTTATGTTTAAAGAAAAGTGACCTAGCAATCAAACTTCCTTGGTATCATATACCGCTTGAGGTTCTTACTTCGGTAATAACTCAAACAATGGAAGCTAGGCTACACTAATGGCCTACAAGTGGGAAATGAAGCATGGCAATGCTACATTAGTTGTAGGGTCATCTAGTTTGTTTTAAGTCCTTTCAAAGGCTGGAACTTAATGGCTATTTTGTTCCATAATCAACATACCTAAATTTCTGTTTTCAAACACAGAAAGACTCACATTCAAGAAAAACAAAAACAATGTTTGTTTGTTTATTTGAATGAAATGGTCAATAACAGGTTGAGTCAATATGCTTGATTAAAACAAACAACTCTTTAAAGAACTTTACTAGGTTCAAATCAACCCCTTGATTTGAGTTCCGCTAATCTTTGGCATTGTTACTTAGACCATGTCAACAAGTTAACATTCAAAAGCTCTGTTTTGATGGACTTTTGAAAGTTGATTGATTTCTAGATCATTCAAGACAAGCTAGTCTTACTTGTTGAAAGTAACAAAAGATATGAACTATTGTTAGAACGCCTAGACAATAGAGTTCAAAGCTAAAAAAAGGTTTTATGACTTTATTATTTCACACAGATTTGAGTGAATATAGGTTTATTTACTCAATGTGATATAAGTTTGAATCTGTTTGACTAGTTCAAAGATTCAGAAGTATAAATCCCACTTGACAAGAAATCATAAAGATCTAGGTTAAGATCATGTTGATGATTACTTAAGTCAAGAATGATCATCAATGATTGTGTGTAGTAAAATTCACAATCTACTCCATAAGATATGGCATATCTAAGTTGGAATGATCGAAGTCGATTAGTAATTGATTCGATCAATGATGAATCATAAAAGACTTTTCCTATAATTTCTAAAACAAAATGCTCAACTACCACCAACTAAACCAAATTCGTCAAAGCTATTGAAAAGTAATATCAGAATATCTTTTCAAATATATATATCTAGAGAGTTGCTAGGCTCAGTGGGAGCTTAGTGTTTGTCATTCAACAAACTAAGGCCCAAGTATAGATATATGTTTCATTGTGATTTATTCAAATGAGACACAAGGGTATTGTTTCTACCATGAATTTTTGAGAACATAATGTTTGTTTGCTCGAAATAATGTCCTTTTGGAGATTCGTTTCCAAAATGACAAGTGGGAGAAAAAGACCTCGAAAGTTTTCGAGGCGAACAACAAACATAAACGGACATTCCGGAGGCTTTTCGAAGTGCTTCAGAAAATCCGAACTTATTCTTTAAGGACTTTAGAAGTGGCTTTAAATAATAGACATCTCTTAGAAGACTTTACAAGTGCTTCAAGGAGAACAGAATATTGAAAGGACTTTCAAGTGGCTATTGATATTCTATTGTTTGATGTTCTATACCCAAGTAGGCATGGAGTTCAGGTCACTGAAGCTATGAGTTCAGGTCACTGAAGCTATGCGATTCTTCTATTAGATAGTGAAGAAACCTACAATTTGCAGTCAAACTATTATCATGTAGATTAATGAGTTTGTGACCTATAAGAAAGCTATGACGAAACCCAGATTCCCTAAAATGGTTAGAGGCCATATATAGACTCAAATGTTTTAAATGGTTAGAGGTCATAAAACATACTCAATGTTTTGATGGAAAAATTGAAATTTTGTTGATTTTCAAGAATAGTTTCACACCTATTGGTTGCAAATCAACAAAATTTCAATTTTTCCATCAAAACATTTAGTATGTTTTATGGCCTCTAACCATTTAAAACATTTGAGTCTATATAAGGATTAAAACCATCAAACATGGAATTTTGTTCACACACAAAGCTAGATTAGTTGCTAAAGGTCACAAGCAAATTCATGGCATGGATTGTGTTGAAACCTCATGCATAATCGTAATGCTCAAGTCTATAATTCAAGCAATGATTGCATATTGGTACATATGGCAATTGGATGACAAAACGTATTCCTCAATCAAATGTTGGAAGAAAACTATGTACATGGTATGTCATAGGATTTGTGGATCCAAATAAATGCTTGAAAGAGAAAGCTAGCTTATAAAATCTAAGTACAAATTTAAGCAAGCAATTGGGAATTGGAATTGTATTTTAGTGAAGCTAATAAGTATTTTAGTTTCATAAAATGTACATGATTCTTATAGATATATAGGAAGTTTAGTGGGAGTACGTAAAACTTAATTGGTCCTATGTGTATCATACACATATCTCTCTATTGTGAAATAACATTCAAATGCTAATGACTTAGATTTGAAATTATTCATCAATGACGGACCAAGGCGAAACTTAGTACATAATGGGTATTAAGATCTATTTACAAAGATCTTATATTAATATTTTAGATTAAGTAATGGCATTTACTAAATCAAACACGAATGACTCCATTGGAGATATTCGACCCATGTGAATAAATCTAAGTAAAGAATGTTTGAACTATGTATAAGCATTTACTAAGTTAAACATCCAAGGATCTAAGTAAGATTCTTAACCTATATTATATGTCAAAGAATTTAGCTGGATTTAGTATCTACTGAAACTAGATGAGCTAAAGTTACATGAATAGAATTCAATTGGGAATTATTCTGCAAAAGAATTTATCATGTATGATATAATATGAGGATCGCCAAAAACGTATCATATGACTTTAGGCATGACGAACATATACCAATCTCTATTGATCTAAGTGAAGATCAACTAGATTGAGATCAAGAATACTTATGGTACTTGAAAAGGTACATAGGAATAGTTCTTGATTCAAGGAAATAAAGATATGCTAAATATTGATGCTACACGCATAAACACTGGCACAGGATCAAGCAAGACCCTTTGGAGTTAACCATTGATAAGGACGAGCTATAGAGCATCGTGTTTTGAAATGGCAACATGGATTGGAGACCATGAGTTGTTGCGTGGGAAATTAAATATTAATTTCTATATTCTACGATACAGCTGGAAAGTCTTCCACATATCCGTGAACTGCTAGGATAAGTAAATCCAAACCAAAGCATCACTAGCAACCTATACAGTTGAAGTAGAAGTACTTATTGCCTAAGAAGCAATAAAACTGAGTTGTTTACATTAAAAAGTTCTTCACTGAACTTGGCTGGATAACATGTCTGCTGACTTGATGGTTCTTCATTGCAAAATGCGTAGAACCACTATTTAAGTAAGAAAGACTAGATCACATAATAAACAAACTCAAAAGATCTTATCATCCTATCTCAAAAAACATTCGATGAAAGGGATATTAAGATTAGCAACGCATGATAACTAAACCTATGCAACAAGTGAGAAGCAACACTCACATTGTAGCACTGGAAATCAAGCATAGCTTTGAATTCCATGAAATGTTTTAAAGATGGGTTAGAGGCCCATGGTTGTAAAACAATGGGGTTGAACATTTATCATATATGAAATGTATTTTTCATATTCCATTTAATCTTGGTTTAGTATTAAATGATGAGTCCCTTCAATTTGACGATATATTCAAGATAGACTGTTAGGACCAGTCATGTGACTAAGAAATGTCTATCAAGTGAACTTGAATGTCAAAGGTTGAAAATGGTCCATAGTCGGAGTTTTCTATAAAATAGGACGCATAGAAAACGTTAGACGACTAAAATGCAAGATGACTAGTAGTTCTGTTTCTTGAACTATGTGGACATGGCAATGTCATAATCATTTGCATAGATACTTACTTTGGAAAGACTAGTATCGGACAAGACCTATGAAACTTTACTGTAAGAGATGAAAATCTGTCATAAGTAAATTTCATTAAAATTATTAGACACTAAATCCTCAATACCTGAGTGATTTGAGATTACTTGTTTGAGAACTGGTTGCTTTGACGTTGACCAACCGTCGCACCGTAAAAGGAGGCTATAAAGGCAACGCTCAGGTAATCACCTATCAAACGAAGTCTAATCTCAAGATCGCAAGATTGGGATTGCCTTCCCATAAATCGGGATGAGATGCTTAAAAGTTGTACAAAGGCCACTCGGAGAGCTAGAAACTGTGAAATGCATGGCCGTGCTCGGATGAATCATAGGCTATGATTATCTGTTTATTTTATCAGTTGAACTCTGAAACCGAGGAACACCTCTGGACATAATAAGGATGACAACTCTTACCTTATGTTCAAGAGCAAGCATCGAGCGACAAAGGAATTAGGAAATGCACACTTGTCCCTAAGGACAAGTGGGAGACTGAAGGAAATAATGCCCTTGGTCCAAGTATGCATTCAATGTTAAGTCTAATAAATGCGGTTCAGTATTAATTAACAAGTTAATAATTCAGTGAGATCAAGTGAGCTGAATGCCTAGCTAGAGGCCGCTTCAGTTCAAGTGGAATTAATGATATTAATCCACAGCTTACTCTTGACTGAACCCGTAGGGTCACACAAATAGTACGTAAACGGATCAAGTATTTAATGGCATTAAATACTCCATCTATGGATATTCGGAATCGACGGATCTTGGTTTCAGTGGGAGCTGAGATCGTCACAGACAAGAAATGAATACTCCGGAAACGATGATATTGCCGGAAACAGAAATATGGATCGTATCGGAAATATAAATATTATCCAAGTCGTAGATGTTGCCGGAAACGGAAACATGGTACGTATGGGAAAATATTATCGGAAATGGAAATATTGCCGGAATCGGAAATATTGCCGGAAACGGAAATATTGTCAGAATCGGAAATATTATCGGAATCGGAAAATAATTCCGGAAACGGAAATATTAAATATTTGTTCGAAACGGAAATTGATTCCGGAATCGGAAATGTTAAATATTGTTCGTATCGGAAATGAATTCCGGAATCGGGAAATTAATCGGAAGCGTATCGTACGAATTAGCATCGGACGAGGCCTGCCAGACGAAGGCCCAGCACGAAGCCGGGCCATCGCCCAGCAAGCCAGCGCGCCACAAACGCACCAGCCAAGGCTGCGCCAGGCCCACCGCAAGGCAAGCCCAGCGCGCGCCAAGGCTACGGCAGCGTGTGGACTTGCGGCAGTGGGCTGCGAGCTCGCGGGCTGCGCGCGCGCGCGCATAGCGCCCCTCGTGGGCTGCTGTGCGTGCGTGTGTGTTTGTGTGCTACTCGAATCCTGAAGCTACCGGGATTTGTCATATGATTAAATCTAATCCGAAAAGATTTAGTTTATTTAATTAGAGTCCTAGTAGGATTATAATTAAATAAATTAGTATCCTAATAGGATTCCAAATCCTTTTCCATAACTCTATAAATACGTGCCTAGGGTCACATATTTACATAGAGCATTCAAGTATTCAAAGTGAGTTTTTGAGAGCAAAAATCTGTCATACATTTGCCTATAAAGTGCCGAAAATTCAGATACCTTAAGGGCGATTCTAGTTGGTCAATCTTAAGGCGGATCCGGACGTGCTGTGGACTATCTACGGAGGGACGACACTTGGAGTCTTAAAGACTTGTTCTTGTTCGGTTCAGGCGCAGCTAGGGAAGGCACGCAACAAAGAGTATGCATCTAAACTATGCTAAATGATTATGTGTAAATAATATGTTTTCCTGGCTTTATGGTTTTTCCGCATGATTTATGAATTGTCATATGTATCATAACCTAACAATATATTGTATATGTACTGTTTTGCAGGTTATGAAGTGACTAGTATGGCCCAAATAGGATAGAAAATATGGTCTGCGTACCATTAATTTGAATGTAATTGGTCTAAAGCACCAAATTTGTTTTTCAATTCAAATATGGTATGCGTACCATCAAATAGTTGTAATTAGTTTAAATATAGCTTATTCTATTTGAAGAAAATGGCGCCTCCCACGGTGAAATTCAATACGGAGTTTCCAATCCATTTTCAAGACGGACTTTGAAGTTGAAGCTTCAAGATGAAGTCGGGTCATACTAGATCACAATTATCTTATGCATGCTTTAAGTTATTTATTGCTTTTAAATATGTCTTAAATATGCATGAGATTGTGGCTTGATTATGTTGCATGATTAAGGATTTTAGTTCACTTAAAATCTAACCAACATAGTAAGAGCCTTAAGTTCCAAACTTAAAAATTGAGTTAAAAGGTGCCATGCCAAAATAACACTTACTTGGATATCCTTTACATCGATCTTAGTAATAGGTTTCCGCCATAGCGAGGTGTTACTTATCGATACTAAAGGGGTAAGGTACACAAACAATTGTGAGTACATGTTAGTTTTGGTGAAACTCAACGATATAAGTAAGGAGTCCTTTTATGTCGTGGCAAAATCGATAGGTTTATCTATTAAGTTCTTCGATGTACCTATCAACCAAGAGTAGTTTCTAGACTATTAAGCAAAGGCTTTGCTTATCTAAAATATTTTAGAATTGAGTCTAAATACATAACGTGCCTAATTCTTCAATGGTTTTAGGGTCTTGGAATCATTTTATTCACACCTGCCGGAACACATAACTTGAAGAAAATGCTTAATGAACATTGAATTATGCATGTATGCTAGAATTTAAGTTTATTAAGAGAAATTGTGAATGGTTATTTATTTGTTTATTCTTTTCAATTGTAGTTTTAACTATGGCAAACAACAATCAAAACATCATCATGGGGTTCTGAGCTTATGGTCAAGCTGAACCTAACGAATTTTCTTGAATGGGAAGCTAAGCTAGTTGAAATAGTCAGACTCAATGGACTTGAGTATGTAATGTTACATCCCATACCAAGCTACTATGCCAGAGACATGACCCCTGAAAGATTTTCCACCTGGGATGCGGATCTTAAAAAGGTTATGAGTCTCATGCTGAGCAATATCCCTGATGAATGGGCTAGAAGGTTTGTAGCTTACGAACCTTTTACGCTCATCAAGAATCTGAGGGATATCTGTCGTGGAAGCACGGAGGACAGAGACCTGAACGTCCATGAGTTGATTGAATCAATGTCTGGTCTAAAGGTTAGTTCTGCCAATAGGTGTTATAGGATGGAAGTCCAAGAAACACATGCTCAGCTCCTTCGCACTAAACACAAGGTAGGCGTCCCACTAAGGTACCATGTGGATCTTATGCTTTCATATTTTGATCGCCTAAGTCTACTAGGAACCCCAATAAGCGAAAGGATGGCAGTCTCTATCTTGCTCAATTCACTGCACAGTGGGTTTGGTCGCTTCAAGCAACTATACCTAAGTGAACCAAGAGAAGAAACAGTTGCAGAATTTGTTCACCTTGTCAGAAAGGCTGAGATAATACTGGACTGTGAAGCCAAAGATTTACTCAAGGCTAAAGGGAGACCCTTCAAGAAAGGTGGAAAGTCCAAGGGCAATGCTACATCAAAGCAGGACAAGTCCACATCAAGCTGTCTTTATGGTGATGGAATAGGCCATTACAAAAGAGAATGTCCAAAGCTAAAGGAAGATCGGAAGAACGGAACAGTCGTTCCATCTTCAGGAATTTTCGTTATAGACTGTATACTTGCTAATTCAACTTCTTGGGTATTAGATACTGGTTGTGGCTCACACTTATGTTCCAATTCACAAGGACTAAGAAGAAGTAGAAAGTTAAGCAAGGGTGAAGTCGACCTACGAGTGGGAAATGGAGCACGGATTGCTGCATTAGCTGTAGGAACTTATTATTTGTCGTTGCCCTCTAGGCTAGTTTTGGAACTGGAAGAGTGTTTCCATGTTCCAAGTCTTACTAAAAACATCATTTCTGTTTCTTGCTTAGATGCTAAGGGATTTTCCTTTTTAATAAAAGACAATAGTTGTTCGTTTTATTTTAAAGAGATGTTTTATGGATCTCCTAGATTAGTCAATGGACTTTATTTATTAGATCACGACAAACAAGTTTATAACATAAATACCAAAAAGGCCAAAAAGGATGATTCAGATCTCACCTATCTGTGGCATCGTCGATTAGGCCATATAAACTTGAAACGCATAGAAAGACTTCAAAAGGAAGGAATTCTAGAACCATTTGACTTAGAGGATTATCGTAAGTGCGAATCATGTTTACTTGGAAAAATGACAAAGCAACCTTTCTCTAAAGTTGGAGAAAGAGCAACTGAACTATTGGGTTTAATCCATACAGATGTATGTGGACCAATGAGTACAAATGCTAGGGGTGGTTTCAGCTACTTTATCACTTTCACTGATGACTTCAGTAGATATGGTTATGTCTACCTAATGAAGCATAAGTCTGAAGCCTTTGACAAATTCAAGGAATTTCAGAGTGAAGTAGAGAATCAATTAGGCAAGAAGATTAAGGCACTGCGGTCTGATAGAGGCGGTGAATATCTGAGCTATGAATTTGATGACCATCTGAAAGAATGTGGAATTCTATCAGAATTGACTCCTCCTGGAACACCACAATGGAACGGTGTGTCGGAACGGAGGCACAGAACCTTGCTAGACATGGTTAGATCAATGATGGGTCAGGCCGAACTTCCAATAGAATTTTGGGGACATGCACTAAATACAGCTGCACTCACTATAAAAAGAGCTCCGTCTAAAGCTGTTGAAAAGACTCCATATGAGTTATGGTTTGGAAAGCCTCCAAAAGTGTCTTTTCTTAAGATTTGGGGATGTGAAGTATACGTCAAACGATTAATTTCAGACAAACTTCATCCGAAATCTGACAAATGTATCCTTGTGGGCTATCCAAAGGAAACAAAGGGGTATTACTTCTACAATACATCTGAGAACAAGGTGTTTGTTGCTCGAGATGGTATCTTTTTGGAAAAGGATCACATTTCCAAAATGACAAGTGGGAGAAAAGTAGACCTCGAAGAAATTCGAATCGAACAACAAACTCTAGAAAATTCTCAAGATGACATTCAGGATGAAACTCAAAGATCTTTAGAAGTTTCTGGTGAGAATCATGGACAATCTAGAGATGTAACCCCGCGTAGATCGCAGAGATATAGATCTCAACCGGAAAGGTACTTAGGTATTTTGACGAAAGAGAGCTATGACGTTCTATTACTTGAAAGTGATGAACCTGCGACTTGCAAGCAAGCTATGACGAGCCCTAGCTCCAAGCAATGGCAAGAAGCCATGCAATCTGAATTAGACTCCATGTCTGAAAACCATGTTTGGGATTTGGTCGATTTGCCAGATGGCTACCAAGCCATTGGAAGCAAATGGGTTTTCAAACTGAAAAAGGACAAGGATGGAAAACTTGAAGTTTTCAAAGCTAGATTGGTTGCAAAAGGTTACAGGCAAGTCCACGGTATGGATTACGATAAAACCTTTTCACCAGTTGCAATGCTAAAGTCTATTCGGATAATGTTAGCAATCGCTGCATATTACGATAACGAAATATGGCAGATGGATGTCAAAACCGCTTTCTTAAACGGTGTTTTAACAGAAACTGTGTTTATGACACAGCCTGAGGGTTTTGAGGATCCAAAGAATGCTAAAAAGGTATGCAAGCTTAAGAAATCAATCTACAGATTGAAGCAGGCATCAAGGAGCTGGAATATACGTTTTGATGAAGCAGTTAGTGACTTTGGTTTCATCAAGAACATAGACGAATCTTGTGTATACAAGAAGGTCAGTGGGAGCAAAATTTCTTTTCTAGTACTATATGTGGACGACATATTACTTATCGGAAATGACATTCCTATGTTGAACTCTATCAAGATTTGGCTTGGGAAATGTTTTTCGATGAAGGATCTAGGAGAAGCACAATACATATTGGGCATCAAGATTTATAGAGATAGATCTAAGAAGATGATTGGATTTAGTCAAAGCACTTATATCAATAAGGTGCTTGAAAGGTTCAAGATGGCAGACTCCAAACGAGGCTACCTACCCATGTCTCATGGAAAGACTCTAAGCAAGACTCAGTGCCCAAAACCACTTGATGAGCGTAGACGAATGAATGAGATTCCATATGCATCATTGATTGGTTCAATAATGTATGCTATGATATGTACACGCCCGGATGTTGCGTACGCACTCAGTGCTACGAGAAGATACCAGTCAGACCCAGGATATGCACATTGGACTGCTGCCAAGAACATTCTGAAGTACCTGAAAAGGCACAAAGATGACTTCCGGGTCTATGGTGGAGATGATAAATTAATTGTTAAAGGCTATACGGACGCAAGTTTCCAAACCGACAAGGATGATTTCAGGTCACAGTCTGGGTTTGTCTTCTGCCTCAACGGAGGTGCAGTAAGCTGGAAAAGTGCTAAGCAAAGCACCATTGCGGATTCTACAACTGAAGCGGAGTACATTGCTGCACATGAAGCAGCAAAGGAAGCTATATGGCTAAGGAAGTTCATAGGTGAACTTGGTGTAGTCCCCTCCATTAAAGGACCAATAGCCCTATATTGTGATAATAACGGAGCTACTGCACAGGCAAAGGAGCCTAGACACCACCAAAGAGTCAAGCATGTAGTTCGTAGATTTCACCTTCTACGAGAGTTCGTTGAAAGAAAAGAAGTCGAGCTAAGCAAGATTGGAACTGATGATAACATATCAGATCCGTTGACTAAACCTCTGCCGCAGGCGAAGCACAACTCGCACACTGCAGCTATGGGAATCAAGCATATTGGAGAATGGCTTTGATGTCCTTGTTTAATGTTTTAAAGTTTTAGAGTTTAATTCTTTGTAAAACGTTATTGGTTAATCATTCACAATAAATGAATGGAATTCATTTTTCCATTTAATTTGTGGTTTATTAAATGATGAGTCCCTTCAATTTGACGAAATATTCAAGATAGACTGTCAGGTCCAGTCCTGTGACTAAGAAATGTCTATCAAGTGAACTTGAATGTCAAAAGATGAAAATGGTTCCTGGTCGGAGTTTTCTATAAAGATGGACGCATAGAAAACATTAGACGACTAGAATGCAAGATGACTAGTAGTTCTGTTTCTTGAACTATGTGGACATGGCAATGTCATAATCATTTGCATAGATACTTACTTTGGGAAAGACTAGTATCGGACAGACCTATGAAACTTTACTGTAAGAGATGAAAATATGTCATAAGTAAATTTCATTAAAATTATTAGATACTAAATCCTCAATACCTGAGTGATTTGAGATTACTTGTTTGAGAACTGCTTACTTTGACGTTGACCCACCATCGCACCGTAAAAGGAGGCTATAAAGGCAACGCTCAGGTAATCACCTATCAAACGAAGTCTAATCTCAAGATCGCAAGATTGGGATTGTCCTCCCATAAATCGGGATGAGATGCTAAAAGTTGTACAAGGCCACTTGGAGAGCTAGAAACTGTAAAATGCATGGCCGTGCTCAGATGAATCATAGGCTAAGATTATCTATTTATTTGATCAGTTGAACTCTGAAACCGAGAAACACCTCTGGACATAATAAGGATGACAACTCTTACCTTATGTTCAAGAGCAAGCATCGAGCGACAAAGAAATTAGGAAATGCACACTTGTCCCTAAGGACAAGTGGGAGACTGAAGGAAATAATGCCCTTGGTCCAAGTATGCATTTAATGTTAAGTCTAATAAATGCGGTTCAGTATTAATTGACAAGTTAATAAATTTAGTGAGATCAAGTGAGCTGAATGCCTAGCTAGAGGCCGCTTAAGTTCAAGTGGAATTAATGATATTAATCCACAGCTTACTCTTGACTGAACCCGTAGGGTCACACAAATAGTACGTAAACGGGTCAAGTATTTAAGGCATTAAGTACTCCATCTATGGATATTCGGAATCGACGGATCTTGGTTTCAGTGGGAGCTGAGATCGTCAAAGGCAAACAATGAATACTCCGAAACGATGATATGGCCGGAAACGGAATATGGATCGTATCGGAAATATAAATATTATCCAAGTCATAGATGTTACCGGAAACGAAAACATGGTACGTATTGGAAAATATTATCGGAAATGGAAATATTGCCGGAATCGGAAATATTGCCGGAAACGGAAATATTGTCAGAATCGGAAATATTATCGGAATCGGAAAATAATTCCGGAAACGGAAATATTAAATATTTGTTCGAAACGGAAATTAATTCCGGAATTTGGAAATGTTAAATATTGTTCGTATCGGAAATGAATTCCGGAATCGGGAATTTAATCGGAAGTGCATCGTACAAATTAGCATCGGACGAGACTTGCTAGACGAAGGCCCAGCGCAAGACAAGGCCCGCGTCCAGCAAGCCACGCACTCGACACAGGCAGCGAAGCCTCGCCAAGCCCAACGCGAAGGCCAGGCCCAGCAAGGCCGCGGAGCACGCAGCTCGCGGGCTGTGCATTTCGCGTGGGCCGAAGGCTTGTGCGGGCTGTGCGGCTCGGGCTCGTGCTCGTGTTCGTGCAACGCTTGTGTTCGTTACGAATCCTAAAGCTAATGGAATTCGTTCTATGATTAAATCCTATTCCTAATAAAGATAGAATTTGTTTAAATAGAGTTTTAATAGGATTCTAATTAAACTAATTGGTATCCTAATAGGATTCTAAATCCCTTTCCATAACTTTATAAATATGAGCCTGGGTTCAAAATTTTAGAGGGACAATTCAAGTATTCAAAGTGATTTTTGAGAGCAAAAATTCAGTCACATCATTGCCTACAATAGCCGAAAATTCTAAGTACCTTAAGGGCGATTCTAGTTGGTCAAGCTTAAGGCGGATCCGATGTGCTGTGGACTATCTACGGAGGGACGACACTTGGAGTCCTAAAGACTTGTTCTTGTTCGGTTCAGGCGCAGCTAGGGAGGGCACGCTATAAAGTGTATGCTTCTGAATTATGCTAAATGATTATGTGTTAATAATATGTTTCCTGGCTTTATGGTTTTTCCTCATGATTTATGTTTATTCATATGTATCATAACCTAACAGCTTTCTCACTCTCAAGCGAAGGGAAACGCCTCATTAGCTTCAATTTAAAATTCTCAACTTCAAGACAATCAAGTTTTTCACAAAGGTCAATTAACTGAGAACCTCTCTTAAGATGAGAACTCCTCCTAAGATGAGAACCTATGAGAACCGTCGGATCACGAGAAGATTAACCGCTGTGATTAATCCTCTCCCATCCTAATCTTTTTACGTCAACTTTCTCTCTCTACCTCCTTCTCACTCAACTTCCCTAAAAAGCTAACCAACCAACTTCTCTTCCTCCGAAACATTTTTCCGATTCCTCACCTTAATTAATTTTCATCAATTTTTCTTCGAATTTGTGTGTTCACTAAGAATTATCTACAAATTCGGATGCTTCTTGAATTAGTTGATGAATTTTCTGCAAAATTTATCAAAGATAGAGGTAAAAGATACGAATTTAGTTGATTTAAATTTCTAGATTTTGATTTGATCGAATTAGGGTGTATATTGTACAATTTTACTCGACTTTTAGCAAAATTAATTTTACTGAAATTGAATTGTAATTTCCTACTGCAATTTTAGGGTTCCATCAAACTTTTGACTACAATTTCATTTGCGATGTTCAATTCCTCCCATGCAGCTGCATATACAAGGTCGAAGTCAGGTATTAATTGAATTTTCTACGTTTCATTGAGTTTTTAGCAAAAATTTCGAAGGTGTTGAACAATTAGCTGCGAAAGAATTGGATGTTTTTTATTTTAATTATTTTACCTGATATTTTTATAAGTTTTGGAGCTCGATTTTGTTCTAATTTTGAGGGTTGATACGAACATTTTTTGAGTGAATGTTTCTGTGATTTTTCACACTTGGATTCGTCAAGATTGTTGTATAATTTCGTGACTCCATTCCAAATTTCTCAAATATATAGAGGTAAAGGCTGCTAATATAGAAAGTAAACAAATCTCTATGAAAGTAAACAAAACCTCTCTAAAAGTAAATCAATAATAACAAACTGCTGCCAGTGTTGCATTGTGTTTCTTGGTGGATAGTTGATCTGTTCTTGTGGTGGCCTAATGTCGTTTGGACTAGAGTTCTTCTGCAACTTGTTGCTGCTTGATCATCAAGGATCTTTGTGTATTTGTTTTGATTGCTTTTAGCTTATAGTCAGAGAGTTGTGTTCTCTTTTAAGGTGCTGCAGCTTGTTTTCTCTATCCTAAAGGAGTTCAGGTGGTGGGTGGAAGATGGTTGGTTGGTTCTGGTCTGCTTTTTGTTAGGTTGCTGAATGTTGTTTGGTGGTGTACAAAGTTGGTTTGTTCAATAAGGTTGAAGTTGTAGTTTCTTCTATTTTGCCTTAGCACACCAACATTGATTGTTGGGTTAGTTGTTTAGTTGTTGCCTGCTGAAGTGCTAGGTGTATATTTGGTATGCTAGGGACTGTTTTGCAACATGGTTTTTCTTTCCTTTGTTGTTGGTCTGCTTTTGAGTTTTTCTAGAGTCACGCATCAAGTACTCTTTTCTCTTATTTCAAAAGTAGATCGAAGTTTGGTAAAAGTAAATCAATTAAGATCAGAAGGAAATCTGTTAAAGTTAACTAGAACTGTGTTAATGTAAAGTTAAGCTCTCTTGAAGTAAACTAAATATCAAGATCAATCTGTATGTAAAACTTGGCTTTTAAAACTGTTATGCAGAACGTTAAGTATCAACTAGCAAGCCACCATTAAAACCTGATATTTGAATATATTAACTAAAATTGTGATGATGCTCAAATTAGGTTTTTAAGTAAGTCAATTAGATTCTAATGTCTAAGTAAACAAGAAGTGTGCAAAAGTAAACTAAATCACTCTAAAAGTAAAGTTAATAATAATGGAAGTTCAATCGTAACTTTTTCTTAACTTTTTTCCAAAAAGAAAACCTATTAGCTCAAATGGTAGAGCAATGTGTCATTTCACATGGATGTAGATTCAAATCCTACATAGGTTTATGAAAAGTAAATAAAAACCCAAAAGTAAATTAAAAAAACTCAAAAGTAAATTAAAAAAGCTGAAAAGTAAATAAAAAAAAACACTCTTAAACAAATTATAAAAAAAATTGGAGTTTTTTTTTAGCTTAAAGAACAAGAAACTACAAAGGTTAGAAAAAGAAACAAGAGTACCAGAAGCTGTAGTAGTGAGAGAGTGAGCCCGCTAAGCTCGCAGCACTAGAGCCCTTTCAACTTTGGTAATGCTGCAGTATTCTAAACCTTGCCGAATTGAGTGAATCTCCTGGATCGTCCAATGTAGCCTGATATCAACTTGCCCTGCATCCTTTAGCATCTCCACCAGCAGGTACGAGTCCGAGAGAACCCTAAGTGAAGCTATGTTCCTGTTAGCAGCCCATTCCAGGCCTTTAAGACACGGAATTCCCCCCGCTTGCAAATCCGAGTCCGCATACTAAAAAAAAACTATCGTAAAGGTAAATAGAATCGATTCAAAAGTAAATTAAAATTGTTTTCTATTTCATTATCATCAATTGAAATAAATAAAAATATAGTTAATCTCTTTGCTCTACTATAATTTTACATGAATTTCCTTTATAATTTAGAAGTAGAAAAATAACTCGTAAAAGTAAATAAATTTGGTTCAAAAGTAAAGAACCATCAAGAAATAGAAAGTGTTCTATGTTATTCTATGTTGTTGCGCTGCTGCAGTTCTTCTTCAGTGAGGCTTTTATTTCTGCTGATACTTTAGTGTCTGTTCTAAGTCTGGGCTGCAGAGGTGGATGGTGAGGTTGTTTGCACTGCGGCTGCAGAGGTGGATGGTGAGGTTGTTTGCACTGCTCCGAAATGTTCAACTTTGTTTTGCTGTTCAGTTGGTGCGGCTGTCTGTTCTGCTCAACGTTGATCTGCACAATGTTGTTTTTTTATTGGTGCTGCTGATCTGCACCAACAGGGAAAAAAAGTAAACATTATAAACTCAAAAGTAAATAAAGTAAACTAAAAGGTAAATTTGAATAACTCAAAACTGAAATAGTACTACCTCTATAAACATGAGACATTATATCCTATCTCAATTATCATAAGAATAACATCATTGGGGACATGACATGACGTCTTAGTTTGAAGTTTGTTCACAGTATTGAGGTTTTCAAGGATAGTATATAAGGTCAAAGTAAAGTTTTTCCAATTAAAAGCAAATAAAACAATACAAAAAGTAAAGACGAACCTACGTGGGATTCGAACCCACATCGTTTGTGCATTTGCACAATGCTCCACCAATTGAGCTAGTAGGTTAGTGGTATCTTGGTATCTTACCATACAATAGGAATAGTTAGAACATTATCATACACTTTGCATTTTGTTCAATTTAAAATGTAGATATATAACTTGTTTAAGTAAATAGAATTAATTGAAAAGTAATCATCAAGTAGAAGAGTGAAGGAACCAGAACAACTAACTGCTTAATATGATTCCTTAGTATTAGTGTTCTCCCAAGTAGGTTAGTACTGCATTTGTCAAAGAGGACTGACAACGAAGACCTATATAGTTTAACTAGATATCATAATTGAATGACTTTCTTGATAAATACCGAGGAGATAGTGCTTGAATTCTGGCCTTGGTGAAAGGGTAATGCATCCAGTCATTTATGTTCTTCTATCTCACATATTGGCACGCCAGAAGTTATCATGACAACTTGACAAGTAGGATTCCTGTCAACTAGTGAGGTTTGGTTCTTCAGCTTTAAAAACATTAGGATTTCTGCAAAATAATTCCAAGGGTCTACAGAAAATTTTAAGAGAGTGCTTTGATTCAATCAGTTGAGCTAGAGATGTTGGAGAATCATAATACAAAGAATGATTGTCCAAGTGTTCTAACAAATTTCTTCTTTGAAGTAGAAACATTATGCATGAACAAAAAAATGTTGTGGGTAGAATAAGCTATCTTAAACCCAAAAGGAAAAGCAAAAAAGGGTTGAGAAGTCTGTCATACAACCAACCGTATGAACATCCCAACTCCCAAGCTCGTAGGAGCAAGGGAACGATCCTCTACAGCACACAGAGATCAGAAGTTCAGCCGGTAGCCGTTAATCACGCTCAAAACATACGGTCATATGTCTCTTCCAAAACAGAAACATAAAAAACCTCCCAATATAAGCACGAATTACCACAACATCACAATGTTATATTCAAAAGTGCAAGCACATGCCTATCATGGGTTCTTCCAAGTTCTATGTTAATATTGTCTGCAAGCTTACATGTACTCTTTTGACTGGACAGGGTTCATAGTTATGTTCGTCGTTTTGTTCCGAATGTTCACGGGCACAATGCCGGTATTTTGGAAGAGACCCGACAGCAAAAATCACTAATTTTCCATGAAAGAGTACATAATACTCCATAAATCCATTAGAACATTTAGAAGAATTAAGGGTCAAAACTTTACAAATGTCTCTGTTAGACGATTCATCAAATAGGTAGTATGCATAGTAAGACAAGCTATAACAAATCACCCAAGTGAGTTTATAAAATTTAGACTGAAATCCTGAATTACATAATATGCAACTAATTTATTCGGAAATTCAGGAGTTTCTCACAGAATTAATAAATTCGCATTGATTTTGAAAATTCCCAATTGCACAACAAAACTCATACCTCATACACAGTTATCCTAAGAAACAAATCAGTAGGTAGTTCCAAAAAATCCCATAAGTCACCACTGAACTGAGATAACCAACTGAGCCAAGACTAAGTTCAAATAAAACTAAGACCAGAACCAGAACTGCATTCTAAAGAACATACCAAAACACCTAGCACAAACCCAGCAAAACAACAAAAAACACCTAATTCTAGTAAAATTAGAAGAAACAACAAACTATATATATTTTCTTCATAATGCCATAATTTTTATCTTAGTGCCTAAACAGAAAATATAAGTTGATGTCACTATAAGAAAATTCATTTACAGAGCCAAGGCATAATTACCTCTAAAAACTGGGATGTAGCCTTTAAGGGCTTTTTGATGCAAAAAAAATGGATGCCTCTAATAAGTCCGTCGTTAATTAGTGGTTGCCTTTAAAAGCCTGACCCCCTTTTGAGGCAATATAACATGTTGCTTCTAAAGGCGCATACATTTAGAGGAAATCAAATATCTTTGCCTCAAATTATAATTAGAGGCAACATAAAAAGTTTCTCTAAAAGACACATATATGTAGGGGCAACAATATAATTTAAAATAAAAAATTTAGAACTTTAATATAATAATTTAAAATAAAATTTTCATAGGATAGTAAATACAAAAGTGGAGTATTTTTAAGGTAATAAATACCAAAAAAAATCCAAATAATTACTACCTTTAACAACCACGGTAAAGAAACACTAGTGTAGTATAAAGTACAACTCATGCACGAACCATAGGCCCCGGGTTCGAGGCATATTGACGATGAGGTGTAGTTGTTTATAGCTCTAACCAAGCTTTCTCACTCTCAAGAGAAGGGAAACGCTTAATTATCCTCAATTTTTTTTTTTGGCAAGCAAGAGAGGATATATTATAGCACACAAAAACTGTTTTACAACCAAGGGAGGAAAGCCAAAGATAACCAAGCCAAACAACCAAAGGCTAGAGCACTAGCCAAAAATACTCAAAAGGCAAAACACTTAGAAACTGTGAATCCAATCTCTATCTCTAGAACAAACTTTTCTACTTAAGAGACTTTGAACTCTATGCATGACCTCAAACTGAATTTGAGAGGCTGTGTGCTTTACAGCAAGGACTTTGGCCAACAAGACAACTAAATTTCTAGCTCTCCAAATATTATACACCAAGCTAGCTACAGCAGCAAGCGTCACTGCTTTCTTAGCTTTTTCCTTGCAGTATCTTTGCACCCAAGTCATCAGGAGGGGGAGAGTGCTTCTGCCAGAGTTAAAACCTAACCATTGCAAAATATGTTTCATGCATTCAGTACTGAAATGGCATTCAAAAAGAAGATGCTGCATAGTTTCAGTATGTGTACCACAGATGGCACAAAGGTCATTGGTTCCTATGCCAAGTTTGTGAAGTCTGGATTTGGTTTTGAGTCTGTCTTACATTGCCATCCATAGAATGAACTAGTGTTTGGGAATCGAGAATCTATTCCAAACCCACTGTTGCCAAATGACTTTCTCCCCTTGTTCTTTAAGGAGATGATACATTTCCTTGATAGAAAATTTAGGAGCATACAACCATTGAGTAGAATGCAGATGAGCTGAACAACAATTCTTGACTTTGCACACAAATTTTACCACCCAACTAGCATCAGTAGGAGCAGTGAACTGGTCCCATGCCTTTCCTTTTAAATAAATAGAGTGGATCCATCTAACCCACAAATTATCTTGCTTATTAGCTATGGCCCAAGCTTGTTTGCCAATAGCAGCTTGATTCCAAAGTAGCAAGTTCCTGAACCCTAGCCCCCCTTGTGTTTTAGGTTGGCAAATAGTATCCCAAGCAATGGCACCTGGTCTACTGTCATCAAAGGAGCCATGCCATGAAAAGGACCTACAAATGGAGTTAATCTTCTTGACCACTTATTTGGAAAAGATAAAAATTTGAGCCTAGTAGACACTGATGCTCATAAGCACTGAATTCACCAGTTGAGATCTGCCAGCAAAGGATAAATGTCTAGAACTCCATACTTTAATTCTTGCTATCATTTTGTCAACCACCATATCACAGTCACTAGCTTTTAACTTCCAGGGACTCACAGACACCCCAAGGTATTTAAAGGGTAACACACCCACACCAAATCCTGATAACTGAGAGATATCAAGAACCACATCCTCCTTCATGCCACATCAATAAATAGAAGACTTGGCAGGATTGACAGACAGTCCAATGGTGGTGGAGAAAATATTGAACCCCTCCAGCATTATCTGAATGGCCAGTTTGTCACCTTTACAGAACATCAACAAGTCATCAGCAAAACAAAGGTGGTTTAGATGGAGGCCTCTACATCTGGAGTGAAACCTGAAAGAGGGATGTTCCCCTACAGTGATCATGGCCCTTGAGAAATAATCCATGCAAAGAGTGAACAACAAAGGAGAAAGGGGATCTCCTTGTCTTAGGCCTCTTCTAGGGTGGATAAGCTTGGTAGGCTCCCCATAAATGAGAAGAGAGTATTGAGTTGTTGACAAGCAAGTCATGATGAGTTTAATGAAGTGAGCTGGAAAACCTAACTCATGCATAATCTCCTCTATGAAATCCCACTCAACCGTGTCATAAGCCTTCTTGAGGTCAAGTTTCATAAGGCAGTTGGGTTGGATTAGGCTTTTCCTGTTCATTTTGATGATATCTTGGCATATTAGGACATTGTGAAGGATTGATCTACCTGAAATAAATGCTCCTTGATTCTGTGAGATGATATCAGGGAGGACAGAACCAAGTTTTCACATAACAGCTTTGAAATACATTTTTATAGGACAGAACAACAAGTTATTGGTCTGAAGTCAGTGACAGAGGAAGGAACACTGACTTTAGGAACCATGGTTATGGAGGTGACATTGATTTCTTTATGGAACTTGCCTGTCTTAAAGAAACCCACAACTGCATCATGAATATCTTGCTTGATAGTTTCCCATGTAGTCTTAAAAAAGAAACTATTGAAACCATCCAAACCTGGTGCCTTATTATTGGGAATGGAATCCATTACCCTCTTAACATCTGCCATGTTGAAATTGCAATCTAGGAGACTTCTATGATGATCAGTTAACCTTGTGCCTCTGTCCATGATTTCATATTTTACAGCATCCCTGGCATGCATTTTAGAACCAAATAACTTATTATAGTAATCAATGAAGGCTTGCTTAATCCCATCTGGAGTATCAACTATTGCACCATCTTCATTCAGAATAGATATATATGATCCTGTTCTGTTTCCTTCTTTGTCTAATACTCTGGTAGAAGTATCTAGAGTTCTCATCCCCATGCTCTAACCACTGGAGCTTGGCTGTTTGCTGAAGGAAAGAAATATACCTTATACGAGCTAATCTGAATTCCTCTGCAGTGGCTTTTTCCTCTGAAGATAGAGAAGTGTCATGATGGTTATAGTGCAGATTGTCTTGGATATCAGTTAGTTTCTTCTTGAGTCTCACTTGTTCCACCTCAACATTGTTGAAACCAACTTTGTTTAGATATTTCAGATCATCTTTGATGCCCTTGAGCTTTTGCACCACTCTGAACATGTGACAGCCATGAATTTGGGTGCTCTAGTTTCTCTCAACAATTGGAACAAAATCACTGGAAGTAGTCTACATATTGTAAAACCTAAACGGTTTCTTCTGAGTGGAAGCAGTGTAGGTGGTCAAAATCATAGGACAATGATCATATTCCCCTTCTGGAAGGTACATGGCCTCTGCAGTTGGAACCAAAATGTCCCAAGTTGAGTTTGCTAGTACCCTGTCTATCCTGGTAAAGACCATATCTCCTCCCTCATGTTTGTTATTCCATGTATAATGTCTACCTGTAGTCTTCACAACAGTCAACTGGCAAGTAGACATGCATTGTCTCGTTGGAAGGATGTCAGTAAACCTGACAGCAGCACCAATTTTATCCTCAATTTCCATAATAGCATTAAAGTCCCCCATGATGACCCAGCCTGCATTAGTAGCAAGGTGAACCAAACTATTCCATAGAGTAATCATGTCAGCTGCAGTGTTGAGCCCATACACAAAGGTTACAAAAAAGCTACCCATAGCTCCTCTTGGTGTTACCTGGCAGTGAATCAGTTGGCTTTCCATATGCACAATATTCACAGTGAAAGCATCAGTGTCCTAAGCAAGGACAATTCTACCATTCTTACGGCAACTCAAGTTAGAGGTGAAGCACTAATTAGCGCAGACTGTAAGGTACAGATCCCCCATCTTTGGAGCTTTCACCCTGGTTGCCAGGAGACCGAACAACTTGATTTGGTGAGAATGGATGAAGCTTCTCACCTCTTTTTTTTTGGCCATTCTGTTATGCCCCCTCACTTTCCAACAAAGAATCTTATCCATTAGGGATAGGGGATCTCACTCCCCTCCCTAATGAATTCCTCAATCCCCTTGGGGACTCCATCTCCTCATCATTATCATTCCCAATCCCCTCACTAAGTGCTTGGAACGAATTAGTGGTGACAACAGGTCTAAGAAGTTGACCCCTACTCCTGCTGAAACTTATAGCTTGTGTAAACCATCAACAACAGTAGCATGCTCCCTTGTCTCCTATGTTTTTCCTGTTTCAGTAGGCATAGCAGTGCTCTTTTGGTTAGGTTTCATAATCCAAACTTTCTTTATTTTACCAACTAGTTTCTTAGTACAGTTCTCCAAAGCATGATCTAACCCTATACAGGCAGTGCAGGTGATAGGCAGCCACTCATAGTTGACTTTCTGGTCAGCTTTGACACCTTTTCATTGTAAAAGTGAACAAGGTTAGGGAATGGTTGATCAATAGCCACCTCTATCATGATCTGAGCAAACATGAGTTTATCTCTATTTTGTGTTGCTTGATCAACCTTGATTACAGTGCCTAATTGTCCTGCAATATTATCCAAACTCTTCCTCCCCCAATATTTAACATCAAGGCCAGGCAATTGTATCCAAATTGGAAGTTTTTTCACTAGTTCCTTAGTGATATTCATGTCAGCAGACCAAGGCTTTATTACTACTGGTTTAGAATCAAAGAATACTGCACCTCCATGAATAACTTTGTGACAGTTCTCCATTGTTGTGAATCTCACAAGGTAAATGCCCCTCCCTACCAGAGACACCTTGTCAACAACTAGTTTCCCCCCAAATCCTTCATACATATCCATCCATCCATCACATGCGGAGGGGGTTTGCTCCAATAACATAACACACCACATCAGATTCCCAAACTTCTACTTCCTCGTTAATGTCATCTAGTTCAATTTGAGTAATTGCAGGTTCAAAAACTGGGGGTTGGGAGGTGTTATCAACATTATGAATCGAAACTATAGGGGAACAAACATTATGAATCACAAGATTCACAGGATCACATTCATTAAGGGAAGAAATCAAAGCAGTCCCAGTCCCGCCAATTTTTGAATTTGATTGAAAGTGAGGTTGAGCATTCTTACCCCCATGGAGACCACTATTCCATCAAAACTAGGGAGTGGGGCTAAGGAACATCAAAATTTTGAACAAAGCTTTGCTGGTTAAACGAGCACACCACATCCACAACAACAACCAGCTTCTCATTGCAAGGATTTTTAAAGCTAAGTACAAAGGTTCTCCAGTGGATTGTGGACTTGAAGGAAGGATAAGCCCGACTGCCTCTTGGGTTTTCAGAGGCTTGGCTAAGTGTGTAGCGGAGTGAAAAGACGGGTTCGGAAAAATAATTGGTAGTGGGGATTCGATTAAAATAGGGGATGATAACTGGTTAATGGAGGGGAAAGCCTAATTTCAAAAACCAGGAGACTAAGTCCTCACTCCAATCGAAACCGGTTCGGGATTTGTTTGTTACTGGCCCAAGGGTGTAGAACTCGCGTCTAGTGTGGGATTCCTTCTCATCTGAGTCTACCAGGACTATACTAAGTATCCATATTCCATTGGAGGAAGGTGATGATAGGAGGATCTGGTTGAAAGCTGAGAATGGAGAGGCCACAGTCAAGTCGGTCTACGATTTTGTTAGGGTGGAGAAGGTGGCAGATGAAACTAGACGCCAAAAACACGAATTCTGGAAGAACATGTGGGGATTCAAATCCTACCGAAGTGGAAGGTGTTCGTTTGGAAGCTCATTAATAGAGCCTTGGCGTTAAATATCAACCTCTACAAACGAGGAATCCAAGTGGATAGGCGGTGCCACCTCTGCGGAATGGCTGACGAAGATGCGCGACACCTTTCAGAGATTGTATGATAACCAAGCATTTTTGGAGAGAATTTGATATAGGGCTAATGCTAGAGGAGGTGGATTCGATAGATAATAGCTCTTGGATAAAGAACTTCCTAAATTACTTGTGGAAAGAAGACGGGCCTAATAGCTCGCGAGTAAACAGCTTAGTTATTACGTTGTGGAGTATTTGGCTTCACAGGATCGAGGTTGTCTTCAAAAAGGTCCAAGTCAACCCGAGAACTATTATGGAAATAATAAATCAGATGAAGAAAGACAACAATCAGGGCTCTAACATTAGGAGTGGGCTTGCCAAACTCAATCAGGCAAAGAAGCAAGACCACCCGAATTCGGTCGCTCTTCTCAAAGGTGATTTCAACCACACGGGGAACAGGCTAATAGTGGATGGTGCGTGGAAGAAAAGGAGTAATGGAGTCTCCATTGCGGCAACTGGATGGGTGATCATGTATGACCAGACTATCATGGCTAAGGGTGGGGGAAGAATCAGGGCTTCCTCTTCCTTACAAGCTGAAGGATATGCCATCTTACGAGGGCTCAAGGAAGCTAGAAGAAGAGGGTACAGACACATTACAACTCTCTCGGCTTGCAGGACAATCTGTAAAATACTCCAGGAAGGCAAGGATGGGCCCATTGAGATTTCCAGTATCTTATCAGAGATTATTAGTTATGCTGTAACGTTTGATTTCTATTCAGTAGTTAATGTTAGTAGAAATAGTGTCAAACCTGCCCATGACTTAGCTACTGTTGCTAGAAAACATGGGATGGTTGAGTATTGACTATGTATGTTGTCCTTGTTGTCAAAAAAAAAGGTATTGTGAGAGGTTACAATGGGATACAAAATTGGAAAATGTAGAATAGCGGGCTCATGAACTTTTTCTACTTTTGATGGAAACAGGCTCCTAAAATCAAATTACTGCCTGATTAATTTAAGTAATTAATTAACCGCGTAATTGAATTGTTAATAACAATGGCCTGCCATGTCATAAACACATTATTTTTTATATTGTATAATCACAATTAATGTTGCTACCACATCCTTAAAATCGTGACCGTTTCTATGTTATAAGTAAAGTAATATAACAAAATAAAGTTTTAAACAAATAATTTAATTAATCAAAATTTTATTCTTGTCAAATTTGCTCAGCATTTCAAGTTGTTCAACTGTATTCAATCGAGCAATCAAACATTACTTAGCTTGAACTAAGAATGTGTGCATTATGCTAACATTATAGCACCTAAACATCTTTGAATACAACTTAACACTGACTGGACCTGATTGAACATGATTGAAACTTCACCTGAATAAGTCGATGTTAGCCAGGGTTTGTTCGATTCAACTTTGTTTAACTTATTTGGGAAAAAATAAGTTAAGATCAGTGCATATAAGTTTATATAACTTCAATAATTTCGCCCAATTTAATCTCAAATTTTATTTATTTAATTCAATTTTCTCGTACATTGTTTTTTATTTCCACCTTTTTTATTCTTCTTACCAATTCAATTACAAAAATGCCATGTTATTTTCACTATTAAAAATCATATTTATTGATACATACATTTTCAATATTGCACTTCTCCAAACATCCTTGAACTTGCATAAAGTTATATTTTTTGAAGATTTGTATGATGATTGTTGTAAGGAACATTTTCAAGAGTGAAAACCTCAACTTACTAATCATATTTTGTTGAAAACAAAGCATAAATATTGAAACTTGAAAATAGAAAATGGAGTATGGAAGATCATTTTAGGTGGGTTTCAAGTATGAAATCCCCTCAAAGAATACTCCTTTGAAGCGTTTTCTAGTTCAAGTGAGTATGAACATCACATGAACATAATAGGATTAGTAAACTTGAAATAAGAAATATAAAAAAAGGGATTTGGAGAGTCTTCAGAAATTTACCTAGATTTAGGTGTTGATTAATTTCCAAGGTTGGACTTCCAAATTGCTTAGAACATTAGAACATTGAACTTGTATTTGAGTAATGTGTGTGTGAGAGTATTTTGAAGAGATTTTAGATTTAAGGTTAAAGGAATTGAGGTTTGAATATTGAAGGATTTGAAGATTGGATGTGAGAGAGTTTCAAAATAGGCAGAGCTTCGCTGCTCGAAATTGAGTGATTTTGCCTTCGTTTATTCGTGGAAAAAGGGGGGTTTATATAGGAGAACCTTATGGGGGTAAGGCACATCAGCTCCTGGGAGTGGCCCGGCGCCAGGCGCCGGTGCATCGGGTACATGACACCTCTTTTTCTCCTTTTGCGCGCTTTGGCTTTTTGCAAAAGATGCTCTTTGTACCATCCGTCCTTTTCCTTGGAGGTTAAGTCATGGATTTTTATGTATTTGAAAGAGATATTTTTGAGGAGTTTCTTGGGATCGCTGTTTTGTACGAGTTTTGCTCGGTTTTACGGGTCGGTGCCCGAAATGCTCGGTTTTGGGATCGGCGCCCGAATTTGACTTGCCTTATATGATTTTGAGTGGAAACGTGCGACGGAGAATGACGGTGTCATCCATTTATTGATATTGAACTTGGATTTTGAAATTTTATTTTGGGAAATTTGTTTGAGCTTGATTTAGAGCCCGAGGTTAGGATTTGGACCCAAGGTTTGCATCTTTAAATTGGATGTTCGGAATAGAAATTGAACTTGGGATTTGAATGTGTATGGCTTGAATTATGAATTAGAGTTGGCATTTTGGAATTGAAATTTTCTTGGATTCGAATTGTGTTTTCTTTGGAATTTGTACTTGAATTTTGAACGAAAGTTCAGAATTGAATTGAATTATGTCCTTTGCAATAGGTAGCTTGCACATAGAAATTAACCGCCCAAATCTATTGGCGGTATCGTCAATGGACTCTAGGGGAGATACAAATTAGGTGTCTGCAAGAATGTTCTAGAAAACCCTAGGAATTGGTTTTAATAAAACCTAAGAAGCGATAAGGAGAGAACTGACCAAAAGGCTCAACTCCTTGGCCGGACATGGCATAGCCACACAGCCAACATCCACGCAAAACAGCCGGGCCTTGGGTGGCGCTGTCTAGCGTGTTGTTTCTTCCTTGTGCTTTCTTTGTGCGTGATCATCATGGCCATGGGCCTGCTTCCTAAGCGTGCTTTTTTCTGCGCCTACGAGCCTTGTGGGCTTGCGCACTTGGCTCGTGGGCCACGACAGTGCTTCCCCTTTCTCATGTTTGCGTCTAAGACCTTACGACCATTATTTATCCTATAGTACTTGACGATCCGATGTCGTACGATACGATTATTCGCACAGCCCAGCCTACAAACATACGCAACACGATATACGATTACGATCCAACAACTTATCGTATATTTATGTTTTCCAAACTAAATTCTCGATTAGCCATTGAATGAATTTCTGATTCATTTAATCCGACGATCCATTATATTGTTAGGTTATGATACATATGACAATTCATAAATCATGCGGAAAAACCATAAAGCCAGGAAAGCATATTATTTTCACATAATCATTTAGCATAGAATAGATGCATACATGTTGCAGCGTGCCTTCCCTAGCTGCTCCCGAACCGAACAAGAACAAGTCTTTAGGACTCCAAATGTCGTCCCTCCGTAGATAGTCCACAGTACGTCCGAATCCGCCTCAATTTAGACCAACTAGAATCGCCCTCAAGGTTACTAGGAATTTCGGCTATGTGTTTGCAAGTGTATGGCTGATTTTTCTTTCAAAAACTTACCCTTTGAATACTTCAATCGTACCTGCAAATAATGACCCTAGGCCTTTATTTATAGAGGTATGGAAAAGGAACTGGAATCCTATTAGGATACTAATTAGTTAAACTAGAATCCTAGTAGGACTCTAACTAATTAATTTTATCCTTTTAGGATTAGCAATTTAATCATCAAACAAATCCTATGCAATTTAGGTTTCGTATGTGAACACAAACTCTACACGAGCATGACCCACGAGCGTGCAGGCCATGCCCGCGCACAGCCCACACGGCCGCTCGGCCTACGCGAGCCGCAAGCCCACGCGAGCAGCAACACAGCTCGCAGCCCATTGCTGCGCGCGCTACGCGCGCTGCCATGGCCTGCTGGGCCTGGCCTTGCGCTGGGCATGGCGTGGCCTTGGCTGTTCGTGTGGCGCGCTTGGCTTTCTGGGCGATGGCCTGGCTTCGTGCTGGGCCCTCGTCCGGCAGGCCTCGTCCGATGCTTATTCATACGATACGCTTCCGATTAAATTCCCGGTTCCGGAATTCATTTCCGATACGAACAATATTTAATATTTCCGATTCCGGAATTAATTTCCGTTTCGAACAAATATTTAATATTTCCGTTTCCATAATTATTTTCCGATTCCGATAACATTTCCGATTCTGACAATATTTCCGTTTCCGGCAATATTTCCGATTCCGGCAATATTTCCATTTCCGATAATATTTTCCCGATACGTACCATGTTTCCGTTTCCGGTAACATCTACGATTTGGATAATATTTATATTTTCGATACGATCCATATTTCCGTTTCCGGCAATATCATCGTTTCCGGAGTATTCATTTCTTGCTTGTGACGATCTCAGCTCCCACTGAAACCAAGATCCGTCGATTCCGAATATCCATAGATAGAGTATTTAATGCCATTAAATACTTGATCCGTTTACGTACTATTTGTGTGACCCTACGGGTTCAGTCAAGAGTAAGCTGTGGATTAATATCATTAATTCCACTTGAACTGAAGTGGCCTCTAGCTAGGCATTCAGCTCACTTGATCTCACTGAATTATTAACTTGTTAATTAATACTGAACCGCATTTATTGGACTTAACATAGAATGCATACTTGGACCAAGGGCATTATTTCCTTCAGTCTCCCACTTGTCCTTAGGGACAAGTGTGCATTTCCTAATTCCTTTGTCGCTCGATGCTTGCTCTTGAACATAAGGTAAGAGTTGTCATCCTTATTATGTCCAGAGGTGTTTCTCGGTTTCAGAGTTCAACTGATCAAATAAACAGATAATCATAGCCTATGATTCATTAGAGCACGGCCATGCATTTCACAGTTTCTAGCTCTCCGAGTGGGCTTGTACAACTTTTAAGCATCTCATCCCGATTTATGGGAGGACAATCCCAATCTTGCGATCTTGAGATTAGACTTCGTTTGATAGGCGATTACCTGAGCGTTGCCTTTATAGCTTCCTTTTACGGTGCGACGGTTGGTCAACGTGAAAGCAACCAGTTCTCAAACAAGTAATCTCAAATCACTCAGGTATTGAGGATTTAGTGTCTAATAATTTTAATGAAATTTACTTATGATAGATTTTCATCTCTTACAGTAAAGTTTCATAGGTCTGTCCGATACTAGTCTTCCCAAAGTAAGTATCTATGCAAATGATTATGACATTGCCATGTCCACATAGTTCAAGAAACAGAACTACTAGTCATCTTGCATTCTAGTCGTCTAACGTTTTCTATGCGTCCAATTTTATAGAAAATTCCGACCAGGGACCATTCTCAACCTTTGACATTCAAGTTCACTTGATAGACATTTCTTAGTCACAGGACTGGTCCTGACAGTCTATCTTGAATATTTCGTCAAATTGAAGGGACTCATCATTTAATACTAAACCAAGATTAAATTGATTGAAGATTCAAGACGATGCCAAGCTAACAAGATGGTGAAGAAGATTGGATGCTTCAAGACAAGAGTATTGGGCCATACTAGTTCACCAATTTTATTTATGCTTTTATATATTGAATGAATGTATATTATGCATGAATGCGTTGTTTGTATGCTCGATTATATTTAGTTCACTAAATAATCGAACCAACATAGAAACAACTAGGTCCAAAGTAATATTGAGTTCAAAAGTTGTCTTTCAAATCAAGCACTTACAAAAATCTAAGGATCTAACGTAGTAGGTTTACGCCAAAGCGAGGTTCTTTATTAGTTGACTTAGATGGTAAGGCGTCCCAAAGAAGCACGTTGATTGTGGTTTCAACTCAAACAACAATGGCATTATGTTGTGGCAATAGGATAAAGTATGGTATTAATTTATTAACCAAGAGTAATTTGGAGATTACTAGCAATAGGTTTTGCTTACCTAGAATCTTAAAACACATAATACATGCCATAACTGCTTAAGGATTTAGGACTTTTAGGGTCTTGGAATCGTTTCATTTAGAGCTGATCATCATGGGCCCGGCCCACTGGCCCGGCCAGACCCGACACGAAAATTAGCGGGTTTTGGGCAGCCTATTCCGGCCCGGTTTTCAGGCCCGGTCTGGCCCGGCCGGAAATTTTAAAAAAATTGCGGGTTTTGGGCAACGAAAAACAACATTTTTAGTTATAAATTTGGCCCGGCCCGGAAATGGCCCGAAAAGCCGGCTAATTTTGGCCCGAAATACGGATTTTGGGCACACAAAATAGGCCCGAACCTTGGCCCGGCCCGGCCCGACACAATGGCAGTTTTTTTTCTCGGCCCGGACCGAACCCGACCCGGCCCGACTTTTGATCAGGTCTAGTTTCATTCATTTTTGGACCATGTATTTGCTTTTGCATGAATGAAATGTTTAATAGCTTTAATGATTACATGCTAGCATTTATTTTGAAGTTATTAAGTTATGAATGGTCAGTTATTACAAATTCTTTTGAAATGTAGTAATCAAATGGCCGCAAACAATAACAACTCGTTCAACCTGCGTTCAATTCTCGACAAAGAGAAGTTGAACGGCAACAATTTCCACGACTGGCAAAGGAACTTGCAAATAGTTCTAATACATGAGGAAAAAGAATATGTCCTTGAGGAAGAGTTACCAGAGGCCGCCGGGCCGGAGGTGACTCAAGCCTCCCTTAACCGTTGGATCCAGGCTAACAGGGATGTCATATGTGTGATGCTTGCATCCATGAGTCGTGAACTTCAGAAAACGTTCATTAACTCGGATGCTTACCAAAATCTCAGAGTTGAAGAACATGTTTCAGGACCAAGCCAGAATCAAAAGATTCGAGACTCAGAGGTTGATCCTTGAGAATAAGCTCAAGAAAGGAGAACCAGTGAACCCACATGTTCTTAAAATGATTGGACTCTTTGAGAACATGAGAGCTCTAGATTCTGACATCTCAAATGAGATGGCTATTGACATCATTCTCCATTCGCTTCATAGTGGATATGATCAGTTCAAGTTGAATTACAACATGAACAGCATGGAGAAAACTCTTACTGAGCTTCATGGCATGCTGAAAACCGCTAAAAAGACGCTCAAGCAAGAGAATAATCACGACGTTCTTATGGTGCGTAAGGGCAAGGGCTTCAAGAAATCAGGCAAAGCAAAGGGCAAGAAGGGTTAGGGCAAGGCTACACCCAGTTCTGGTAAACATAACAGGGTGACTCGTTCTCTTGCCGACTCTGAATGCTTCTACTGCAAGAAGAAGGGGCATTGGAAGAGGGATTGCTTGAAGAGAAAGGAAGATGAGAAGAACGAGAACGTTCCTTCTACTTCAGGTATGTATGTTATACATTGTAATCTTGCTAATTCTACTTAGATTCTTGGGTATTAGATACTGGTTGTGGCTCACACTTATGTTCCAATTCGCAGGGACTAAGGAGAAGTAGAAGCCTTGATAAAGGCGAGATGGATCTACGCGTGGGAAATGGAGCACGGATTGCTGCATTAGCCGTAGGATCTTATTTTATTCTTTGCCTAGTGGTTTTGTTTTGGAATTAGAAAACTATTACTATAATCCTAGTATCACCAGAAACATCATTTCCGTTTCAAGTTTGGATTCTAAAGGTTTTAGTTTTCAAATTAAAGACAATAGTTGCTCTTTTTCTTTGAAAGGAATGTTTTATGGTAACAAGAAAATGGTCTATATGTGCTAGATACTAGCAAACACATTTATAAAATAAATACTAAAAAGGCTAAAACTGGTGATTCCGATCTCACATGTCTGTGGCATTGTCGATTAGGCCATATAAACACAAAGCGCATGGAATTACTTCAACGGAAGGGAATTCTAGAATCATTCGACTTAGAGAAGATTGATCAATGCGAATCTTGTTTATTTGGCAAAATGACAAAGTAACCTTTCTCAAAAGTAGGAGAAAGAGAAAGCGAACTACTAGGGCTAATACATATGGACATATGTGGGCCTATGAGTACGAAAGATAGAGGTGATTTCACCTATTTCATAACGTTTACAGACGATTTCAGTAGATATGGCTATATTTACTTAATGAAACACAAGGCTGAATCGTTTGAGAAATTCCGAGAATTTCAAAATGAAGTAGAGAATCAACATGGAAAGAAAATCAAAGATCTAAGATCAGATCGAGGAGGTGAATATCTTAGCCACGAGTTTGATGACCATCTAAAAGAATGCGATATTCTTTCTGAATTGACTGCTCCGGGGACATCTCAATGGAATGGAGTGTCGGAACGGAGGAACAGGACCCTACTCGATATGGTCAGGTCAATGAGGGTCAAGCCGAACTTCCTTTACAATTTTGGGGACATGCGTTGCAAACATGAGCACTCACACTGAATTGTGCTCCGTCAAAAGCTGTTGAAAAGACTCCATACAAATCATGGACTGGGAAACTTCCAAAGTTGTCTTTTCTAAAGATTTGGGGTTGCGAAGCATATGTCAAGCGATTAATTTCAGACAAGCTCGAACCAAAATCTAACAAATGTTTCTTCGTTGGGTATCCAAAAGAAACAAAGGGGTATTACTTCTACAACAAGTCAGACAACAAAGTATCCGTTGCTCGTGACGCTGTCTTTTTGGAAAGAAATCATATTTCCAAATTGACAAGTGGGAGAATAATAGACCTCGAAGAGATTCGAGACGAACAACGAACCAAGAAGTCATTAGAAGCAGTTCAAGGTGAAGAACCTCCAATGCCTTTAGAAGAGCCAGTGGGAGTAGTTCCTCAAAACGTTGTTGCCCCTCGTAAGTCAAATAGAACTAAGGTTCAGCCGGACAGATGGATAGGCGTCCTCTTGACTGAAAACTTAGACGTTCTTATATTAGATAGGGATGAACCTATGACTTAAAAGAAAGATATGACGAGCCCAAGCTCCACTAAATGGTTAGAGGCCATGAAATCCGAGATAGACTCCATGTCTGAAAATCAAGCCTGGGATTTGGTAGATTTTCCGGATGGGTTCACACCTATCGGATGCAAATGGTTCTTCAAATTGAAGAAAGACAAAGATGGAATTGTATACGTATACAAGGCTAGATCGGTAGCAAAAGGTTACAGGCAAGTTCACCGCGTTGACTACGATGAAACCTTTTCTCCAGTCGCGATGCTTAAGTCTATTCGGATAATCCTTGCGATTGCCGCTTTTCATGACTATGAAATATGGCAAATGGATGTCAAAACTGCCTTCTTGAACGGTGTTCTTGAAGAGATTGTGTTCATGACACATCCGGAGGGTTTTGTCGATCAAAAGAACCAAGGAAAGGTATGCAAGCTTAAGAAATCCATTTATGGATTAAAGAAGGCATCAAGGAGTTGGAATAAATGATTTGATGAAGCAGTCAATAAGTTTAGCTTCATCAAGAATTAGGATGAATCTTGTGTATACAAGAAGGTCAGTGGGAGTAAAATTGCATTCCTAGTCTTGTATGTAGATGACATACTACTTTTTGGAAACGGCATTCCTATGTTGGAGTCTGTAAAGACTTGGCTTGGAAAGTGTTTCTCAATAAAGGACTTAGGAGAGGCACAGTACATATTGGGCATCAAGATCTATAGGGATAGATCTAAGAGGATGATTGGACTAAGCCAGAGCACTTACATTGACAAAGTGCTAGCTAGGTTCAATATGATGGTAGCCAATAGAGGCCATCTACCCATGACACATGGCACATATCTAAGCAAGACTCAGTGTCCAAAGACATCTGATGAGCGTAGAAAGATGAGTGGAATTCCATGCGCTTCGGCCATTGGATCCATCATGTATGCTATGATTTGTATAAGCCGGATGTTTTGTTCGCACTCAGTGCAACGAGCAGGTACCAGTCAGAACCAGGTGAGACGCATTGGGCTGCTGCAAAGGATATCCTAAATTACCTGAAAATTACTAAGGATCAGTTTCTGCCTTTCTGGTCTATGGTGGTCCAGTTGAGTTGATTGTTAAGGGCTATACGGACGCAAGCTTTCTGTAGACACCTAATTTGTGTCTCCCATTTGGGATGATGACGATACCATTATCCTTGTTAGGCGATTGGAGTAACTCCAGGCGGAAATCCCAATTGCTAAGAACACCTCCAAAATCCAATCCCCGAGACCGTTCCCCTCCCGGAACTCAGTATAAAATACAACTTCCAAAATCCAATTTCAAAATCCAAGTTCAATCTCAATTAGTGGACCATCCCATTGGTTTTACTAGGCCTTTTCCAATCAAAATCATATAAGGCAAGTCAAATTCGGGCGCCGACCCACAAAACCGAGCATGCCGGGCCCCGCCCCGTAAAACCGGAATTCAAAAACCCGAGAAAGGCTTGTTTTTAGACGCAAATTCAAGTCTTAACCTCCAAGCAAACACTACACACCAAACATCGTACTATTCGTACGAAGGTACACCCATACAAGACAAATCAAGGACGGCATGTTTCCGTCCTTTTTGGCGGCATTCAGGCCACGTCAGCAGCGCCCGGCGCTGGCGTGTGCTGGCGTTTTGCACCATTTCCCTCCTATAAATACCCCTCATTTCCATCAAAAAAGGGGGGAGCACAACACGTACAACGTCGTAATTTCGACATTACTCCTCACAATACAAACTTCAAGACTCTTCAAAAACACATACAAAATCCCTAAATTCAAAAGCAATTGGGAGCTCGTGCCTAAGCCTAACTAGGTAAATCCGAATCCCATTTCAATCAATCATGCTATTTTGATTTCAAATGATTAGCAAGTTGGTGTTTTTTGCCATAAAAAACACCACTTGCAACAATCATACATGATTTTTCAAAAATACAAACTTTTTCAAAATACAAAATACAAACTTTCAAGATTCAAGGATGTTCAAAGTTGCTTACATTCATCTCTTTGAACTAGAATCACCTTCAAGTGTGGAGTAATCAAAGATGAGACCTTTTAGCATTTAAAGGTTTGGTCTTTTGAGATTCAAGACTCCATTTTTCAATATACAAGTTCAAGTTTTCAAATTTCAAGATCCCACCATGTTTAGGGTTGTTCATAACTACCTCTCTAAACTAGGATCATTTCAAGTTCAAATTTCAAATCATTTCAAGTTCAAACCTTAATATTCAAGCTTTCAATTTCAAGTTCAATATGCAAAATCTAGGACATTTGGGTTGAGCAACCTCTCCCAAGTTGAGATTTTTGGCTTTGAATTCGTGTCGGGCGCACTTATTTTTAAGGAGCCGCTTGGCGTTCGAATCTCATGTGCCCAAGTACAAATTTCAATTATGCACATTTCAATATCGCAATTTCAATATCGCACCTTTCAATATCGCACTTTCAATATCGCACTTTCAATACCGAAATTTCAATACCGCAATTTCAATACCGCAATTTCAATTTCGCACTTTCAATTCCGCACCTTTACTTGCCTAGTCAATTTCTAGGCAATGTGGACCTACTCCCTAGTCCTTTTCTAGGGGGTCTTGTATTTACTAATTCCGCACTTTATTTAGTATTCTGATGTTGCTTTATGTGCTTTATCGCTTTCATCACCAACATGCTAAATATAACAAAATACAAAGGTTACATCACGCTTAACGAAGATATTTTTGGACAAATCGGTCTTAGGTTCCTTAAATCAATCTTTAAAGCAAAGTGACCACCGTACAATTAGAAATTCAATTTTGCTCTAAATTTCGAACCCACATAGTCTAATCTTAGGGTTTATTTTCGAAACAATGTTGTGCCAACGTACTTGAATATTTCTAAAGCTCGCCGAATAAGCATTTTCGTTCCTGAGCCCGGATCTCACCCATCCGTTTCAAGGATTCAAGGCCTTATCCAAAAATTGAGTCATTTTGCGGTCTTCCCAAACAGGACCTAAAATAAAGTTTGGTGGCGACTCCTTCGAGGTGCAAAAACAATTCAACGTTTCTCTAAACGAACCGTCGTGTGACAAACCCCCCTTGTAGGAAACGGGATATAACAAAAAAAAAAACCCCCCTACAATTCTGGCGACTCCACTGGAGACTTTTCTAATTTCAATTTCGAAAATGATAGCGATTTCGAGCAATCAGCCACTGATCTGCCGAAGTACTGGATGCCAGCATTGGCGCCAGGCGCAGCCCCTGCGCCCAACGCCACTGCCTGCATCCAGGACAGTGGCTCACAGTGGCTTGTCGCCCACTTTTGCTCAACTTTTCGTGTTGGGAGTTAGTCTGTTTTTGCATCTGGAAGGACGCTCCCAAGCCTCGTGAACGAGTGCCGAAAAACGGGCTTTACAAATACAAATTCAAGTATGATTTCAATTTCAATTTCTAGGCATTTCATGCATTTTTCGAAAACAATATTGTGCAAAATGAATTTCTACTTTTGCCCAAACGGATGTGTTCTACATTCGGGCTAGCCCCAGGGGCAACGAAATGGTGACTCTCCATACGGTTTCCGACCAAAGTGTGTGACCATTTCCGCGCCTACCGAAACTTGGCATTTTCTTGACATTCCCGGTGTCAAGTATGGAGGCCTTCTGCCGGCACACACTTCCCCTAGGCGGATGTGAATGCTTGTCGCCGGATCCGTCTCTTAGCCAAGTATCTTTTTGATACCCAAAGCCGACCACTTGCATCATACAAAACTTAGACCGACCTTAGGTTGAGAACTTTGCATGTCGCATTCATAATCATGATTAGTGTGACAACGTGCTACTTGTGCATTGTGTGGGCGTCTTTGCACGCGTGAATGGCTAACCTCGAGTTCTAGCTTGCCAAAACCAATTAGCCTCCAACTAGGAAACCAAACCCCTAGGAGCATCATTCAAACCTCATGCATCTAAATCGCCGATTCTAGGGTCTTTAGGAGTGTCACTCCATTTGATTCAAAACCCTTAAACACGCCTCACGCACAAATGTCAAATTTCAAGTTCAATCCAACGGCGTCATAATGCCCGATTTTCAAATCCAAATTCCAAACTACAAATTCAAAATCAATCCAACGGCGTCACAATGCCGGATTTTCAAGTCCAAGCTACAAATTCAAAATTCAATCCAACGGCGTCATAATGCCGGATTTTCCATTTCAAATTCCAACTTTCAAATTCAAAATTCAATCCAACGGCGTCATAATGCCGGATTTTCGACTCAAAATTCCAAGTTCCAAGTTCAAAATGCAATCCAACGGCGTCATGATGCCGGACTTTCTATTTTCAAAACCTCAAGTTTCCAATTCAAGTCCAAATTCAACGGCGTCATAATGCCGGATTTTCTAGTCCAAATTCCGAGTTTCAAAGTTCAAACCAAATTTTCTAGTCCAAAACCTCAATTTTCAAGTCCAAATCCAACGGCGCCATAATGCCGGATTTTCCAAACTCAAGCTTCGATTTTCAAGTCAAATTTAACCCAACGGCGTCATAATGCCGGATTTCCTAGTCTTCAAGCTTCAAGTTCAAATTCAAACTTTCTAGTCCAAAACTTTAATTTTCAAGTACAACCCAACGGCGCCATAATGTCGGATTTTCTAGTCCAAATTTCAAGTTCCAAGTCAAGACTCAATCCAACGGCGCCTTAATGCCGGATTTTCTAGCCCAAATTTCAAGCTTCAAACTTCATAGTCGAAAACCACAAATCCAACGGTGTCACGCCGGATTTCCTATTTCAAACATTCAAGTCTTCAAGCATCGAAGTTAAGTTGCCAATTCCAAGTCTCAAAACCTCAAAGTTCAAATGCCAAAGTTCATGACCGACATAGTGCCAACTTTTCAACTCCAACTTTCAAACCTCGAATTCCATGTCAATCTTTCGAATTTCAAGTCCTATGCTCAAAACTTCAAATTCCAAATACATGCTGTCGTAATGCCGAATTTCCATTCCGTATTTCAAACCTCAAGCTCGAAGTTCAAAAATTCCAAACCTTCAAATCTCAAATCCTACACTCCAAGTCCACGGCGGCATAATGCCGGACTTTTAAGTTCCCAAATTCAATGTCTCAAATCCACGGCGATATAATGCCGGATTTTCCAAATACAAAGCTTCATGTTCTACATGCAAAGTGCGTCCTTTTTTCCATTTCAAACTTCAAGTCAAACTCAAATCCCAACGGGTTAAAAATCCCCTGAAATAATACAAATTCCAATTGGTTGAAATCCCCTTCAAATACTCCAATTCCAATGGGTTGAAATTCCCCTAAAATATTGACGGGTTGAAAATCCCCTAAAATAATACAAACCCCATTCCAAATATTTCCAACGGGTTGAAAATCCCCAGAAATAATACAAGTCCAATTGTTCAATCGGGTTGAAAATCCCCTGAAATAATACAAATTCCAATGGGTTGAAATCCCCTTCAAATACTCCAATTCCAATGGGTTGAAATTCCCCTAAAATAATGACGGGTTGAAAATCCCCTAAAATAATACAAACCCCATTCCAAATATTTCCAACGGGTTAAAAATCCCCAGAAATAATACAAGTCCAATTGTTCAATCGGGTTGGAAATCCCCTGAAATAATACAAATTTCAATTGGGTTGAAATTCCCTTCAAATACTCCAATTCCAATGGGTTGAAACTCCCCTAAAATATTAACGGGTTGAAATTCCCTTTAAATAATACAAAATCAATCCCTTTGAATCGGGTTGAAATTCCCTTCAAATATTCCAAGTCCAATGGGTCGAAATTCCCTTGAAAATTCAATTTCCTAGTACAAGTCCAATTTCCAAATCCTAGAGCGGGTTGAAATCCCCTTCAAATAAGTCCAATTTCCAATAGATCGAAATACTCTTTTTCGACATTCCAAGTTCTAGTACAAAGAGCCAGCCTTCACAAAAGAATGAACGCTCCTCTCAAACATTTCCAACGGGTTGCAAATCCCGAATACAAGTACAAAATCCAAAATCCCGAATCTTCGGAGTGACACTTAGAGTCAAGTCTAGGTCTCATTCATTGCATGCATATCATATCATGTGTCGGGAAGTCCAAGTTATAAAATTGTCTGGTGTGTCCTAACTAGGAGTCCGAAGATCCTGTGGGTTCGCCGAAGAGGGGAGAGGTTGAAAAGAACTCCAGCAGCCCTAGCCTCCCGCATAGCCAGTGTCGAGCAAGCAGCCAGATCATCTCCTACAAATCAGACTCCCAGACCCATTCAAGGAACAGTCCAAATGTCTGCCTCTGATCAACTCGCTCAACTCCTAGCGGCTTTCGCCAGCCTCAGTGCCAATGTGGAGAGCATAAGCAACCGATTGGGTGTCGTGGAACAGGGCGCGCCCACTGATGACTTAACCAAGAAGATCGAGAGTCTTGTCAGTAAAGTTACCAATCAAGAGAACTACTTTGACACCTCAATGGAGGACAACCTCAAGGGGAAGGCTAATCTTCCAGACAAATTCTCCGCCAATGACATTCCAAAGTTCAAATCAACTGACAATCCCAAGTACCATCTCAAGAACTTCAGAGCTACAATGGCCATCAAGGGGGTCGAACTCGAGCTATACCCATTGGTATTCCCTATGTCTCTGGAACCTGTCTACCAGAAGTGGTACTATTCACTCAAGGAACATCAAACGAATACCTGGGAAGCGGTTGCTCGAGCATTCATGGAGCAATATCAGCCCAACATTCAGCTGCAAACTACTCTAAGGGAACTAGAAGTTCTCAGGCAAGGGCCTCAGGAAATGGCATCCCAAATGGTAACCCGGCCCTCCGAGAGAGAGTTAGTCAAGGTTTTCCTCGCCGGTCTTCTTCCAAAGTACAATGCTCACATGAAGTACCTAGGTCTGGAAAGCTTCAAGAGAACCTACGACATCGGGGTCGACATATAGGATGACCTAATGAAAGCACCCGCAGCCCCAGCTCCGCAAACTGAAAAATGGAAGGGGAAGAGACCTGAGACAACACACAAAGTTCATGAGGTTAACGCCCTAGAGGCTCCTCAAGGTCCCAAATCGAATAACTTCAAAAGCAATACTAACCAGCGCAACTATCAAGGCAGGCCCCAAAGAGTCTTCACAAACCTCGGGATGTCTTACAGTGAGGCATTTGATCGGCTGGTCGAAAAACAAGTCATAGCACCAATCGGTCCAACACCCGATCCTCCAGTTAACAAAAGATCCAAGAGTTGGGATCCGACAGCTCAATACAAATACCATCAAGGGAAGGGTCATGACATCGAGGACTGCTACAAGCTCAAACACTTGATCCAGAACATGGTCGACAACAAGACTTTACCCTTACCACCCGGGGCTAAGCAAACCCCCTCTGTACAAGCTATCTCCTATGACTGCGAAGATGAAGAAGAGGAGTTTCCATGCAATCTGATCTCCACAATATGCAAGCCAGGTTACGAGCTTATGGTTCCAAGCTTTAGCCATCTACTTCCAAATGCTCAAAATTGGGTGATCCCCGAGCCTAGGGTAACCACCGACATTCAAGAGATCATCTGTCCGCTCGCCACTGTGAAAGCATTAGGATTCTCCGAGTACGATCTCATGCTGAGTGCCCAACAAACTGTCAAACTCCAGGGTGTCGCATACAAAGTCTTAGGAGTCCTTGAGCTGGTTTTCTCCTTTGACACCTATTACGACGATGCTGAGTTCCTGGTAATCGATGTGCCTACTAACTTCGACCTACTATTCAGAGAGCCTTGGTTCGAGGAAATACTAGATGGCCCTGCCTGCCTCACCCTCAAAGGTTCAAGCTTCCGAGACACTCTCATCAAGCAAAAGCCGGCTGTACGCCAGGAAAAGGATGAGTGCATTCAAGAATACTACCACCGATGGGCAATCTCCGCTCGTACAATTCAGCCTGAGCTACCAGAGGGAAAAATGGTGAGAATGTTTCTCTTAGGGCTCAACCCTTCATGCAAGGGCAGCTTCGCCGCATTTCCTTACAGCACATGGAACCAAGTCTGGGATCAACCCCTGGAAATTTGTGCATGCAGTCCCATCTTCGAGGAGTATGACGATTACAATGCAGATGTCTGGGAATACCCTGAGAACTATCTTTTCGATTAGTGTCTTTGTCAAGGTCCAGAGTCTGTCTTTCAATTTTCGAGTCTAGCAATGAGTCTAAGTGTCTAGAACTAGAGTCTTGCATCAATCAAGTGCCTCTAAAGGCCGAGCTACAAGTCAAAACAGTCAATGTAATGATTGCTGATTTCAATAACACCTCAATTTCTACTTGCTCTTCGAGTCCTAATTCAAAACCAAATCCTAATCTACACAACTTTGTTTCACAAGAAACTAAATTTGAATTTCTAAAAGCTATCGAAAATCATGAAAACAGGACGCCCATAATTGAGGAAACAGAAAAAATCAACCTTTCTAACAGCAGTGATTCAAAACTAGTTCAAATTGGTTTAACTCTTTCTCCATCAGAGCGGGACGATCTTATCAAGCTACTTTCAGAGTATGTAGACGTCTTCGCATGGTCCTATCATGATATGCCAGGGGTTGATCCAAGCATCGGTCAGCATACAATTCCCCTTATTCCAGTGTTCAAAACCCATCAAGCAGAAACTCCGTCGTATGAAACCGGATGTTTCCCTCAAAATTCAAGAAGAGGTCTCTAAACAGCTAGAGGCCGGGTTTAATCGAGAGTCCAAGTTTCCAGATCTTTCAAGGTATTGGGTTCCAAGCAAGTGTCCCAGTTCATTAAAGAAAACATTACATGCAGATACGGTATTCCTCACAAATTCATCAGTGATCAGGGAACCCATTTCCAAGGAGAATGTGAAAGCCCATTCAACAAAGTACAAGATTCAAAATTCAAGTTCTATAATCTCTAACCGAGCAAGGTTGTGCCAAGCAAGGCATCTACAATTCCAAGATTCAAAATTCAGGTTCTATAATCTCTAACCGAGCAAGGTTGTGCCAAGCAAGGCATCTACAATTCCAAAGTACAAAATTCAAGTTCTATAATCTCTAACCGAGCAAGGTTGTGCCAAGCAAGGCATCTACAATTCCAAAGTACAAAATTCAAGTTACAAACTCCAAAGGTTCAAGTTCTAGAAACATATACAAGCTTCAATAGTTCAAACTTCAAAAGGGGATACCGTACAATCTTCAATACAACAATCCCAACGGACCCATGCTCCGGGAAATCCAACATCTTCGCTCTTCACCTTATCGCCCACAAACCAATGGGGCAGTCGAAGCAGCCAACAAGAATGTCAAAGCCATCATCATGAAAATGACTACCAATTACAAGGACTGGCCCCAGAAGCTGCACTTCGCATTATGGGGATATCGAACTTCAATTCGCACTTCAACTGGTGCAACTCCGTTCTCATCGGTCTATGGAATGGAAGCAGTACAACCTATCGAACTGGAGATACCTTCTCTAAGGATAGTCCTCGAAAGCAAAATCCCAGAAGCTGCATGGGTACAAGCCAGATATGACAAGCTAGTAATGCTCGATGAGCGACGGCTTCAAGCGGCTCACCATGTACAAGTCTATCAGCGTCGAGTGGCCAGGCATTTCAACAAAAGGGTCAGAACCCGAAACATCAAGGAAGGCGAGCTTGTCCTGAAAGCCCTTCGCAAAAGCATCATGGACCCAAGGGGAAAATTCAAACCCAACTGGGCAGGCCCATACATCGTCAAGAAGATCCTCTCCGGGGGAGAAGTTGAGCTAACAGACATCGACAGAACAGAATTCAGATCTCTTACCAACCTCGATCAACTCAAGAAGTTCTATGTCTAAGTTCCTTGTTCAAATTCAAGAATCCAAATTCAGGTCTTGTAGGGTAGTCAGAACTACGTCCGGCCTGATTCCCTAACGGGACACGTAGGCAACCTCATTTCGAGGCCCGACCACTTTAATACAAAAAAATTTCAAAAATTCCTCAATTAAGGGCATCCTAAAAATCAAACCAAATCAAATTTCAAAACTCAAATGTTGTTGTCTTTATTCCAAATGTGCCAATTCAAAGCAAAGCATGTTCAAGCGGAATTTAACAAAATAACTTATTTGGCCCTAAGGCCTTCAAAGCTAATTCAAATACAAAGTCGGGATCAAGTGAAGCAAAGTTCAAAGCCTTTTTCACTTCCTAAACACATTTTCCAAACACATCTTTCTAAACACATCTTCCAAACACATTCTAAACACAATTCCTTCTAATACAATTCCAAACAAATTTAGCCTATAAAGATCTAGGGTCGGGCGACTATGCTCTCGAGTCTTGGCACCTTGAGTACTATCCCCTGGCTCCTCCCGCAATCAATCATCAATGTTCCCCTTGCCCAAGCGGCGGGAGAAGGTACTTGCAAGCCTTCCAAGACGGGAGGACGACGAACCTCCTTTGGATTCCGAACGGTCAAGAACCAGATGGGCCACACTCCCGTCACCTTCCTCATAGTCAGTTGATGCAGTACGTCTAGCTCTAGAACCTCGGACTCTAGCTGGTCCTGAGAAAGAAATGTCCCTCTGGCCTAGGTCTCTCATCCATACAATATACCCCGCAGACAGAGTAACTGGCTCAGGTGGGAACTGGATACTCAAGAATGGTTTGGCGACCCAATACCGCCTCCAAACTTCAAGTCGATTTGCATTCAGCGCAGCAGGTCTCGGGTTCTCTTCAATACAGTCCGGGATCTCCTGTTTCAAGCCATATTGTCTCATCACTCGAGCAGGCGAGTAGAAGACCAGCATTGTGAGGCTTGGCACCCTTAAAGCAGTAGAACCAGGGGCATGTCTCATAGCAGCAATTCCCCACCAAGGAACTACCCACCTTATGCAAGATTCAATCCCAGAGAGCGCGCATCTCCACTCATCCAATGAAAGCCGGCCATACACCATGGGCCGCACGGTGAAACCTCTTCTATTGTAGCTCGCCATGTTCTCCGGTGGTGCCACCAACATGAGCCTCTCCATAAGCCAAACCTTGGGGAGTATACAAGAAGCACATTTCAAAATTCAACATTCAAAATTCAAATACAAGTACAAGTTCAACAATACAAAGAAGGCTCCTGATCCTTACTTGGAGTAATACCGGACTTCCCGACGGCAATGAAGAGGGGTCCGACTTCAGCATGTCAAGGCCCATCAATGTTTCGCCAATCACGAGGGGGATTGGGTCCCGACCATTAGCAAACTGCCCTACAATCACAATTAGGGAGACATCGCCATTGCCAAACCCCTGCTTCGAAAAGAGAAAGCGAGCAAATATAAAAAAACTCAAGGCTCTCAAGCAGAAAACTTTGGGAACATCAAGCCCAGCAAAGTAGGTGACAAAGAGGGACAAATCCACCCCTTTGCCATATACAACAGCACTCAAAAGTGGGGGCTTCAAGCCCACATACCTTTCAAAACTCGAGAAAAAGTGTTCTTCAACACTAGGCATGCATGGCTCCAGCATCAAGGGCCACCCCAATATGGCACTAAATTCCTCAAGGAGGGGACATACCTCATTATTTCCAAAGCGGAAGACATGATGATTCGGGTCCCAAGCCTCCAGAGCAGCAAGAATGAAGTGCAAATCCAATTTTACAAACCGGAAAGAGACGAGCACCCCAAGATGCATGCCATCAAGCTCCCTTTTCTCCAACTGGCCTAGCGAACCAAGCCACGAGTTCAAGGCACTTTCAAAAGACACAACCATATTTTCTTTTCGAGAGGGAGCAATATGCAATGATAGCAGGGAAGGATTGATACAAAAAATGATCCGAAATGTTCTCTATTTATACAAGAATTGGCTTACACGACAGCTCACAGGCGTCGGGCGCCAAGCCCGCGCCAGACGCCAGGAGCCTGCACCAAAGGACGAGGCCACCGTCCTCTCTTATGACTCCGAGTACACACTCTTTAGTGTTTCGGACAGCAGAGTACAACCTCCATTATTCAAGATTCCAAATCCGCAAGCCACGCAATTTCAAGCAGTCCGGATCAACGCTTCGGGCAGATTTCAGATCAATTCTTTCTTTCAAAATTTAAGCATTCTAGTCCTAGATCGGCGTCCTAAGTCGAGTCTGCATATGCATTAGCAAGAGTTGAATATACTTTGACTTGCGCTTTTCCTAACCAAAAAACCTCAGTCAAAGTGGGGGCTTATAGTGGGTACATACACCCGAAAAAATGGGCAAATTTTTTTCAAAATTTTTCGCAAAATTGTCATGCATGCATATAGCTACAAAATTTCAAGCCACACACCACGCATACAATTTCAAGCGTTCAAACATACAAAAGCCAATCGTCAAATTTTACAAGCCAATTCAAAGTTCAAAACCATACAAACCATACAAAAATTCAAGTTTCAAGCCATACAAACACAATACAATCCAGCCTATACAAAAATCAACCCATGCAAGCTGGAACTCGCTACCATGCAGGGTCAGTCTGAGTCATCATCAACAGTGATATCAACCACAGGTCCCTTGTCCCTGTTTCGCCTCCTGAGGCGCTCCAGCTCCTGATCCAGCTCCGTCCCAGGAGTACTAGGATCCTGCTCCGAGATACGAAGTGTGCCAGTGGAGGGATGAACTCCCTGCTGAGGAGAGGAATACTGATAAGGCGGCGGCATCGGCATATACGGGTACGACCCAAACATCTGAGCCTAGCGCACCCTCTCCATCTCCGCATAGCAAGCCCATGAACCTGCACCCCAAGGCTGAGGACCACTTCCTCCGAAGTAGTAGCCGGAAGGAGGAACAAAGGGTCGTGAACCGCTAGCACCTCCAAATGAATGCCTGGTGGGGTCAACATGTACAAAAGGGGAAGCTCCCCACTCAGCATCAGAATTCCTTTGATGAGCACCAGCACCGGACCCCTGTCCCAGCTCCAAGCTTGATCCCTCCTGTCCCAAAGACATCTCCGCCTGAGGCTCCCAATCAACAGAGTCTCTACGGTCTCGACGGCGCTTCTATACAAGATACAATTTCAAGAATCAATTTCTTAGTTGGAATTTCCAGTATACAAATTTCAAGATCAAGTGAGGTACCTCTCTGTTCCAGCCAGAAAGCTTCCGGGTCAGCTTGGCGCACTGCCTCTTCCAAGAATCAAGCAAGAGCATCCAGCGACGCACTCTCAATCGAGGCGCCTGCATACAAAATTCAAGATCAATTTTCCCATGCAAAGTTACAAACAGTTTCAAGATGCGACAGTACTTACAGGGGCGTAATAACCACCTCTTCCCCGTCCGAATTCTAATAGCGGAGGATCCTATCGGCATGAGGAATGTCCTTAGGATCAACCTCCTCCTCCTACATACAATCATACAATCATACAATCATCCAATCATCCAATCGATACAAGAATACAAGAATACAAGCATACAAGAATACAAGAATACAAGGTTCAAAAGCTCACCGGCAGTACGAAGCGTACTTGTGGAGCCAGCCTCCTCAGGAAGTCATCATAGCTCCCCTTCCTGTGTACAAACTCCCTCCAAGAGCGGCAAATAGCATCGCCCCTAGCCTCCGCATAGAGCCGGGACAACTCTTCATCCAACGCCAGCATGGACCCTTGGGGATGAGTCTCTCCCCCGAATTGTGCTGAGGGGACACCCGCTCCCCCAGATAACATATGGCGGTACACCCCTGGAAGCAAAACCCGCCGACCAGACAGGAAATTGGCACGAGCAGCTGAGGCAGGTACAACCGCGTTGTCAAAAGGACGCCATACCACCTACAAAGCAAACAACTCAGGCAAAAGTACAAATACAAACACGAGCAAAACAGTACAAGAATATTACCCTATCAGCAGGTAAAACTCTCCAAGCTCTGCGAGAAGCCGCCAGGGACGCACCAACGCGCACCGCTCCTATCCAAGAGGCAGCATACGGGTAAGCCGCATCTCTAGTACGCTCCGGCGCCAAAGTCGGAAAGTGCTCATAGATCAAATCTTTCAAGGAACAAACAAAACATCAATCAAGTTCAAGATACAAGCATACAAATACAAAGTACAAAGTACAAGGAGTCTCGAATACCTCCAGCACGCTCCACAGAGCAGCCATGCTCGGGTCACTCCCCAGTGCAGTCCGGGAGGCCCGCCCCATTTCATACAAGAGGTGGCTATATGCCAAACCACCCCAGTTATAACTCGAGACAACTCTCAAGTCCCTCAGAGCGGACAAGAAGCTAATATGCACCCGACTGTTCCTACTCGGGGCAATCACTCTGCTAACCAAGACAAGGAGGAAGAGCCTAACCCTCTGATCCTCACCACCCTCACCACAGATAGCATCCACAAGCACCATCACAGAAGCGTGAGAGTCGTCCTCTGACAAATCAACAACAGGGCCGAGCAAGTCCCTGGCAGCGGCCGAACGCCACGTCAGCTCAGAATCAAAGGTCACATTCCTCTCAGAAAAAGGAAGACCTGTAATCATAGCAAACTCAAGAGGGGTAACAGTGATCTCTCCCCATGCCATGTGGAAAGTGTTGGTGGTATCCAACCACAGCTCTAACAAAGCCCATAAACGGTTTTTAATCCCCGTTCTCCTCGGGGACCCTCCCATGGTGCGCCAGAAATCGGCCAGGCCCATCTGCGACCAAATCTCCATAGCCTATGCATCAGCACGGAGAGCTTTAAAGGCCCTCTGAACCTCCACCAAGGACCATTAAGTACGGAACGGCTTTCCATCGGCCTACAGGTGAACGAGTTAGCTCAAGACCTATACAACTACAAAGTACAAAATTCAAAACACAGTACAAGACTCACCATGCCAGCGCGAGGCCGCTGAGACAAGTGTCAATCCGGGCGAAATATCAGGTCGGAAGGGGTCCAACCAGCACCAGGAAAAGCAGGCGCATCTCGGGGAACCATACCCCCATCTGGCGCATTTATTGCATCCGCTTCATCATCCGAGCGTCTTCCTCAGCAGCTCGAACCACAGATGATTCAGCGAGCTTTCTCCGAGTGTGACGAGGCATACTAAATCAAGTAGCATACAAAGAGTCAGAATTCTAAACTGGGGGCTATCCTATACTAGCCTAATTAAAGTCAAAAAAAATTCAAAACAAAATCCCCAGTGGACCTCTAATTCAAGGTACAAGTTCTACACCAACGCCTAGGCTACCCACGCCGAAGCAGGTATACAATTCCTACACCAACGCCTAGGCTATCCACACCGAAGCAGGTATTCAAGTTCTACATCAACGCCTAGGCTATCCATGCCGAAGCAGATACAAGTTCAAAAAAAAATTCAAAAGTACAAGTTCCAACAGTTCAAGTTCAAGTGGCTATCAAACAGTTTTCTACAAGATCCAATAAGCTTAAGCATACAAGCATCATTTCAAAGTACGATAAAATCAAAACTACATGCAATCCTAGAGTTATTTCATAAGCAAAAACATGAAAAACTTACATGGAGAAGGCCAGAACAAGACCAAGGGAAGAGCTTAATCAACCTTTGAGAGAAAGAGCAAAAGAATTTCAAGTGAATGTGCCTCAAAATGGCACGGAAAGGGGCACTTATATAGTGCAGCCCCACGCCAGGCACCGCCCCAACGTCGTGCGCTGACCTGCTGCATGCGCAAGTCTGCAGCGCGCGCGGTCTCCCCTGCTGATTGCACGTCCTTTACTGCTACGGCCTTCCGCACCAAGCATCAAACGTCGCATCGAACCATCCATCGAAAATACGGGTATACACCTGTATCTCCAAGTACAAACAGATGAATATTTCAAGAATACAAAGTCCAAAAAATACACGACTCAGGCGCCCAACTCCCAACGGACCCAAGCTCCGGGAAAGTTAGTCGAAATTCAAAAATTTTAAGGGCCAGTAAAAAGCTCTTATCCCCAGCAAAGCACATCCCAACGGATTAACTCCGAGGTCAAAGTTCAAAATTCAAGATTCAAAAATTCAAATTTTCGATGCCAAGCTCCGTCCTGAACTGAAGGCAACCGGCGTACAAAGAGTGGTCTCGATTGCAGAACATCTTGACCATTCTCCGTCCCTTTCGAAATACTTTGACTTGCGCTTTCCTAACCGAACGCTTAGTCAAAGTGGGGGCTTCTGTAGACACCTAATTTGTGTCTCCCCTTTGGGATGATGACGATACCATTATCCTTGTTAGGCGATTGGAGTAACTCCAGGCATAAATCCCAATTGCTAAGAACACCTCCAAAATCCAAGGTCCAAAATCCAATCCCCGAGATCGTTCCCCTCCCGGAACTCGGTACAAAATACAACTTCCAAAATCCAATTTCAAAATCCAAGTTCAATATCAATTAGTGGACCATCCCATTGGTTTTACTAGGCCTTTACCACTCAAAATCATATAAGGCAAGTCAAATTCGGGCGCCGACCCACAAAACCGAGCAAGCCGGGCCCCGCCCCGTAAAACCGGAATTCAAAAACCCGAAAAAGGCTTGTTTTTAGACGCAAATTCAAGTCTTAACATCCAAGCAAACACTACAAGCCAAACATTGTACTATTCGTACGAAAGTACACCCATACAAGACAAATCAAGGAAGGCATCTTTGGGTCCTTTTTGGCGGCATTCAGGCCACGTCAGCAGCTCCCAGCGCTGGCCTGGCGCCAGGCGCTGGCATGTGCTGGCGTTTTGCACCATTTCCCTCCTATAAATACCCCTCATTTCCATCGAAAAAAGGGGGGAGCACAACACATACAACGTCGTAATTTTGACATTACTCCTCACAATACAAACTTCAAGACTCTTCAAAAACACATACAAAATCCCTAAATTCAAAAGCAATTGGGAGCTCGTGCCTAAGCCTAACTAGGTAAATCCGAATCCCATTTCAATCAATCATGCTATTTTGATTTCAAATGATTAGCAAGTTGGTGTTTTTTTCCATAAAAACCACCACTTGCAACAATCATACATGCTTTTTCAAAAATACAAACTTTTTCAAAATACAAAATACAAACTTTCAAGATTCAAGGATGTTCAAAGTTGCTTACATCTCTTTGAACTAGAATCACCTTCAAGTGTGGAGTAATAAAATATGACACCTTTTATCATTTAAAGGTTTAGTCTTTTGAGATTCAAGACTCCATTTTTCAATATACAAGTTCAAGTTTTCAAATTTCAAGATCCCACCATGTTTAGGGTTGTTCAACTACCTCTCTAAACTAGGATCATTTCAAGTTCAAATTTCAAATCATTTCAAGTTCAAACCTTTCAATATTCAAGCTTTCAATTTCAAGTTCAATATGAAAAATCTAGGACATTTGGGTTGAGCAACCTCTCCCAAGTTGAGATTTTTGGCTTTGAATTCGTGTCGAGCGCACTTATTTTTAAGGAGCCGGTTGGCGTTCGAATCTCATGTGCCCAAGTACAAATTTTAATTATGCACATTTCAATATCGCAATTTCAATATCGCACCTTTCAATATCGCACTTTCAATATCGCACTTTCAATACCGCAATTTCAATACCGCAATTTCAATTTCGCACTTTCAATTCCGCACCTTTACTTGCCTAGTCCATTTCTAGGCAATGTGGACCTACTCCCTAGTCCTTTTCTAGGGGGTCTTGTATTTACTAATTCCGCACTTTATTTAGTATTGTGATGTTGCTTTGTGTGCTTTATCGCTTTCATCACCAACATGCTAAATATAACAAAATACAAAGGTTACATCACGCTTAACGAAGATATTTTTGGACAAACCGGTCTTAGGTTCCTTAAATCAATCTTTAAAGCAAAGTGACCACCGTACAATTAGAAATTCAATTTTGCTCTAAATTTCGAACCCACATAGTCTAATCTTAGGGTTTATTTTCGAAACAATGTTGTGCCAACGTACTTGAATATTTCTAAAGCTCGCCGAATAAGCATTTTCGTTCCCGAGCCCGGATCTCACCCATCCGTTTCAAGGATTCAAGGCCTTATCCAAAAATAGAGTCATTTTGCGGTCTTTTCAAACGGGGCCTAAAATAAAGTTTGGTGGCGACTCCTTCGAGGTGCAAAAATAATTCAACGGTTCTCTAAACGAACCGCCGTGTGCCAAACCCCCCTTGTAGGAAACGGGATATAACAAAAAAAAAAACCCCTACACTTTCAAACCGACAGAGATGATTTCAGATCTCAGTCTAAGTTTGTATTCTGCCTTAAAGGCGGAGCAGTAAGCTGGAAAAGTGCTAAGCAAAGCACTATTGTGGATTCTACAACTGAAGTCGAGTACATTATTGCCTCAGAAGCAGGAAAGGAAGCTGTTTGGATTCTAAAGTTCATCGAAGAACTTGGGGTTGTCCCCTCCATAATTAAAGGACCAATGGCTTTGTATTGCGACAATATCGGAGCCATTGCCCAGGCAAAGGAGCATAGGAGCCACCAGATTTCCAAGCACGTACTGCGGCGATTTCATATACTTCGAGAAATCATTGAAACTGACGAAACCGTTGCCACAAGTGAAGCACAACGCACATGTAGCAACCATGGGAATCAAGCATATTGGAGAATGGCTTTGATTTTCTAAGTTTTGATTTAGAACATCTGTTAGATCTGTGTTTAAAACAATTGGTTTAACCATTTCATATTTATGAAATTTATTATTTCATATTCATTTAATTTGGTTTAATATTAAATGATAAGTCCATGTGATTCAAATCATTCAAATGGGATGTCAAGATGGATTCTTCGACAAAGAAACTCCCATAAGTGAACTTGAATATTGAAGTCACAAAGGATCCCTAATCCAGGTCATTGAAAGGTGGACGACCAATGACTAATGAAGATTAGATTGCAAGTAGATTTGTAGTTCGGTTTCTTGAACTAGATTGACTGGATGTCAGAATCTTTTGCATAGATACTTATTGGATCTTGTATCGGATTAACCCTGAAAACACTTTAGGAGATTAAAGTAATGTCATAAGTAGTTCTCATTAATGGTGATTAGAACCATTCCTCAGAACATGAGTGAATATGTCTGCTAGTTTGAGAATTAGTTCGCTCTAATGCTAGCTAAACGTCGTACCATAAAAGGAGGCTATAAAATAAATTATTGGGCGTACTATGAATCAAAGTGAGTGTTCATAGATTGCAAGAATGGATTGTCCTCCTATCTTTGATAGGACATGGTGTTGTTGTGTAACAAGACCTCTCGGAGAGTTAGATACTGTGAAAATGCATGGCCGTGCTCATAATGGTTAAGGCTTAACCTTCTGTAAAAGTTTAACAGTTGAGCTCTGTAATCCGCGAAACACTTCTGCACCTAATAAGGATGGCTTGGATCTTACCTTATGTTCAGCAAGTAACACTAAGCGACAAAGGAATGTGAATGCACACTTGTCTGAATGAGAAGTGGGAAACTGAAGGAAATATGTCCTTCACCCAAGTGCATTAAGTCTAATACCAAGGTTCAGATTAATTGAATTAATTCGGTATCAAGTGATCGGAATAGCTAGCTGGAGCAATGCTTCCGATCAGTGAGTTCTAATCTATATTAGGGTCACAGCTTACTCTTGAATTAACCTATAAGGTCACACCAATGACATGTAACAGATCATCGGAATAAATGAACCGGAAATTCATTTCATAGCTTTTCGGGAATTAGTTCGGAAAAACGTATCATACGATACGACCTTGCATCGGAATCGTATATCGTATCGCGAATATTCGTAAGCTGGGCGAAACGAATAATTGTGTCGTACGACGGTGATTCGTCGTGTACGATACGATAAATAATAGTCGTAAGGCGTTCGTCGCGAATACGAGCCGCATCGGAGTTGTTGGCCCGTCGAGCCAAGCGCGAATGCGCGTAAGGCCCAACGAGCCAGGGAGCCAAGGAGCTCGCAACGCAGCAAGCAAGCCAGCCCGTGTGGCCACGGCAGCGCGCACAAAGCACATCAACACAGCTTCGAGCAAGCAAAGGCTCACCGCCCATCGCTGCTCGGCTGCGCTGTGGGCTTCGGCCTATGGTGTGTGATGTGCGCATGGGCTGCGCGTGCGGTGTGTGATGTGTGGCTGGTCAAGGCCTTATGTCTTGGCCGGTTACACTTAATTATAATTTAGGTTATATTTTCACACACACACAATCAGTTTTTCCCTAACCTAAACTTAATTCTAAATTATGTAGTTCAGTTTTGCTCTCTGCTCAAAACTGTTCTTCCCGAAAAAGCAAACACTCTTGTGCGTTATCTAAGATACAATTATGAAGACGGATCTGAACGTGTCGGTGAACCAAATAGAGGAACGACAATTGGAGTTCTTTGTTCGTGTTCGTTGATACTTGACTCAGGAAAACACGCTTCAAATGTAAGTATGCTTAATCTGTGCTTTATACATGTTTCCTGGCTTTGGGGATGTTCCGCACATGTTATGTATGTTTAACTGTATTCCCTACAAATACGTGTTAGAAAAGGATTTTGTCATAGGGTATGGGTTGTTCTTTGTTCGTGGAGGTTAACTTATGTTAATATCCATTTTAGGTAGCGTTAAGAATGTTTCTTTACGTTTTCAAAACCCCAAATTCAAGCGTTGCTCCCCCTTTTTTGGGGACTCATAGCATGTTATCCGGGCTATGTTTGTTAACTCAAGACGTTGTGTTAAATTTACAAGGTCTTTCACCCTTTCCCGAGGCGTTGTTATCTTTTCGATTCATTCCTTGTCTTTTAAGCTCTACATGTTCTTGAAAGGGACTCCAAATGGTAATTGTAACACCCTCAAATTTCTCTCTTTTTGAAAACCAATGTTTTATTAAATAAAAACCATCCTTGAGAGAAAATTATGAGTATTACCACCACGTGGTAACTTTAGAGGGAAACTCAACTCTGAACAATGCAGCAGAAACTCAACATAATCTTTTATAAATAAACCTTAATGTATCAAGTAATTGAAACTAGAATCCAATAAAGATAAACTCTAGCTATGTGATTCTCTCACAAACATCTTGCATATGAAGATGCCACATTAATCATCAAGTTCCTGCAAGTCTACTCATCGTAAGATGAATACGGCAAAGCCAAACACAACAAGGAATATAGATTACCAAAACGCTAAGTACATTTATGTGCAAGATATGTAAGAACATTTAATCATACTTGAACATACTTTCATAATTCTTTTATTTCAAAAACATTGCATTTGTAGTAAAGTGGTTTTCCAAAAATAGAAACTTCCAAAAATAGTGACTTTCCAAAAATAGAAACTTTCCAAAATAGAAACTTTTCAAAAATAGAAATGATAGAAACATTCCAATCCACGAATTTCCGAAAATAGAATCATTCCAAAAATAAAAACTTTCCAATGATAGATTCCAATTAGAATATGAAAATCAACACCTTTTCTTATCTCCCCTTCCTTTCTAAATTTGTACACCCCAAAGCTAGTATTTCATTTCATAAATCTATACATTGGGGTACTAACCAATATAAATGCCAACAAGTGACCTCGACTTACACAACAAGTGATACGTATGAACATAAGTTCCATAGATCTAGACAGATCCATTATACCATAATTAATGAGTCATGAAAGACTTGAAGATTCTCAAATCATTACTTTCCACAAAATACTTTCCATAAATTTAACTTGTTATAAAACCAACCTTCCATTAAATAAATATGCCATAAAAGGCTTTTTCCATAAAAATAAACTTTCCTTACTTTATTTTACTTGTACATCAAGTATTTATTAAAACACTCCTTTTATTATTCAAACATGTTTTTAAAGATCAAACAACATGGTTATAATAAATATTTGACAATCAAAGAAATCATTTAAACAAATATAATTATTGAATTTAATTATCATACTCAAAAATAATATTGAAATAGTACATAGATTTAAATCTGAATTAAGGATCAATCCACATAAACGTACCTTGACAATCATTAACTTCTCCCGAAAATTCAAATAATTTTAGGGGATTCAATCACGAACTCCTAATCAATTCATTCACAGAAAATTCTAGTGAGTCACATAATTTAAATGAGTGTATACATACATGATAACGATATTTTACAAACATGTTTTTAAATCATATAACATTAATTTAAAATAATTGAATTACTAACCGAAAGAATGTTTCGAATTAACGAATTGAAGAACGAAGAGGTAACACCTTTGTTGTTGACCTAGGGTGGTCGGCGGCTGCCTCCTTGAAGGGGTGGTTGTCATATGTTTGAGGAAAAAGAGTTTGAGAAAAGAATTTAGGAGAATTGTAGAATTTAGGTTTTTGATGTGGAAAATAATGAAGGCTATGAAAGGGTATTTATACTTGAATGGGGTATGGGTTATGGTAATTAAGGTTTGAAGATTTTAGGTAAGAAAATAATCTAGAATGTTCCTTAGAAGATATAAGGAAAGGAGAATAATTGATTTATGAAACTATCAAAAGAATATATTTTAGGAATTATTTTTAAATCATTAAAAATCTGATTTTTCCTAATTATTCTCAAAATTTCAGATTTATTTTAGTTTCCGAAAATCCAAAATTGATTTTTCTTTTTTATGGAAAATCTTTAAAATTTTCAGATTTTCTCTAAATCTTTTCGAAATATGATTTTTATTTTCGAAAATTTCAGATTATGGAAATATATTTTTGGAAATTATTTTTCTTAATTTCTTAATTAAAAATCCTTTTTAAAAATAATTATTCCAAAATTACATAAATATCCTTAATGAATTTTGAAATAATACTTCCCTCCAAAATAATTTCAAAAGTTTTTTCCCTCCAAATTCATTTCAAATATAATTATGCAATTAATTATAATCAAGATTTAAAAATACATGAGCTAATTAAATTAATTACACAAAATTACGAGGTATTACAGTAATTGTCCTGCCTTCTGCACCATCTCTTATAAAGATTTCACTCTCACAAATGGTCTTGGCTTGATATCACCTCGTTGGTAGTGTAAACAATGCAGGTTCGACAAGCACGGGATGACACAAGAAGAGCATACCTCCCTCTTGGTGTTGTGGCCTATGTATTTTGTTACCTATGTAGTACGTGTAATTGTCTATAAAGACCTTAGTGGTTTAGTAATGGTAGTTTGTAAAACCTTTTCCTTTATGCAAATTTAAGCGTATGTCAAAAAAACCATAACCATACAAACTCTCATACTTTTCCATTTGAACATGAAATCTTTCTCATTTTCCCAATGTGAAATTTCGAAAAGTGAAAATATTAGTATTAACAAATATAATTTGCATGGCTTAGGTTAAAAAAAAAACACTTTGTGCACATTAATTATTTGTTAAATCGCATGCATGATACCAAACATAAATAATAAAAAGAGACGGAGAGTAGTAGAACACAAACAAATAAGGGAAATAAATAATAAATACCAGACAATCTCTTAGGGATGGAGTAGAGAATCTAGGGTCTGGATCCTCTACAAAATAGAGTTATAATTATTGCCTTTAATAACCTTACTTTCAAAATTATGAGAATCTCATGATGTCTTTTCGTAACTTTTCTTAAGCATCTCCTATCACTCTATCAACCTCCACGACCACTATAACCTCCACCCCATCCAACCACTACTCATGCACTCGATCGACCACCCCTTCCCCAACATTGCAACATCACCAACCTTGGCTATCACGCTTCAAAGTTGCACCATATTATAACTAGTCTTATATGCACGCGATGCGTGCGATATTATACATAAATAAAATTATAGATGTGAATATTAAAGAGGCAGACAGTCTTATGATCCAGTTTGTTGAGCGTGGCCATCTATTTCCTTGTTGAATAACTTGGTGAACGATCTAGTACTTTTTGTGTGTGTGGATGAAGTTCTGAAAGGCTTTTTTTAAGGAGTCAGTTCTCATTTTCTCCGACCACTAATTTAGTCAAGGTGGAGGCATGCGAGAATAGGAAATTTGACGCATTGGCCTGGATAATTTAACTTCATTTGTTGCACCTCCGCCATATTTCTCTCCTTTATCTGCATACAACATATAATTTTTTTCCATCAATTCGATCAGCATACTCGAATAAAAAGTATTGATAACATTTATGATAGAAAATATTAGAAAGTCAATAGTCTTTAGCATTTATTTTGTAATTAAATGTAATAATTTGGTTACTGTAACTATAGATCAATTACTTGATTGTAGGCTAATTACATTCTTCTATGCTTGTATATATGGCAGCTTTGTTATCCTAATTATTCAAAGAATAAACTTCCAATAATATAGGAATCTCCTCCATATAGTCATTATATATATCTCTTGTACATATTCTTTATTTAGGAGCATGATATATTCTGCTTATGCATATAATCCATTACTTCGGATATTATTTAGTTATTCTAGGTAGATTATTCTCGTACATATTTAGCTACCTATATGTACTATATAAAGCCTTGTAATTTTGTTAATTGAATACAACATTATTCATTGATAACATGAAAGGAATTATTTTCCGTTTCTATTCTCATTGTTGAAATCATAATATATACAAAATACTATGGATATATTATGGCGTTCATTTGATAATCAAATCTCAAAGCATGCTACAACTTAGGCTACTTTGACTAATTACAATCAATTAAAGGGATTATAATTAAGGAGAATATATCTCCATATATTCTAAAATCACGTATCATACATATTAGGTAAGCTAAATATTATGGAATAAATTGTGGAGTAATATTATGTTAATTAAGGAATAATTAAGACACTAATCACACAAAAATCAGAAAAATAATGACAAAATAATCTAAAAATTTAGAAATAATCATAAATTAACTCAAAAATTCATAAAATAATCCCAAATTAATTCAAAAATTCAGAAATAATAATAAATTAACTCATAAATTCAGAAATAAACCCACAAAATTCAGAAAAATTATATCAACAAACGTCATAATACATTTAGAACACCAAGATGGTGTTGAAATTAATGTTCCCTTTTCTCTTTCAAGTAAAGATTGCAAGGAGAGAGAGGGAGATAGAGAAACCTTCATCGCTGGACTGAGGCTTATCCTCCAAACCAAGAGCACTATCAAAATTCTTCTCAATACTCTTCACACTCTTTTGAAGCTTATTCACTGCTCCCGAAAAATCCAAATTTCCCAACGTTACATTTACCTTTTCCCCCACCAATCCATCTATCTATCTTCGATTCGATCACAGAATTCGAGATTTAAAGATCAAATTCATCACTAAACCCTAGAATCGCATCGAAGATTAAACAATTGAATTTCGCAATCCAATTAGCGCAATGTATAAAAAAGAGAAATCGAATTGATTTAGAGTGTGTTTAGGAACCTGAAATTGATTAAGATCTAAGAAATCGACAATAATGTTGGGGAAGATCGAAGAGGAAAGAGAAAAAGTAGGGTGAGAGCTCAGGTGTGAACTCCACAATGGTGATCAGCAGGAGATGAGAGCAGTTTGTGCATAATTTCGTAATTAAACAAATAGTTTAATATTAAACTTAATTTTGTAAGTGTTTGGTTGAATTGCTGAGTAAATTCGAAGAATTCCGATGTCAAATTTGGGGGAAACAAATCAGGTGATTTTGGAGAGAGGTTCGAAGGTTTCAATCAAATTACAGAAAATAAAGCTTACAATATTAACTGATTTCGCCACTGCTTCCTCGTCGTCGGAAAATCATAGTCTCCGGTTGTCAGTTGGACACCGTTGGTGAAGAAATAGCGGCGTCTCCAATTTCTCCGTCGAATACAGAAATCAATTTTCAACCACCATTTGTTCCGATCTTTGACCGCAATTTGATGAATATGCTTGAAATGCAATTTAAAAATTGCAATGCAATTGAATTAGCAGAAATTTTCAGGGTAGGGTTTACGAAATCCTGCGATTTAGAGGTGATTGAATGAGGTATATCCATTAACGATTGAATGAGGGGTGATTGAATGAGCGATTTAGGGGTGATTGAATGAGGGTTTTGAATTTTTGGAGAGAGAGATTCGAAGGGTTTCTTTGTGATTGGTTTTCTGTCTTTCTGAGAGTTTTTTATCTATGGGGTTGTAGGTTTTCGGTTACTAATTGAATTAGGATAGCAGTTTTTTTTTAATTAATTTGTTTTTCAATACCAAGGCCTTAAGGGTATAATGGACTATTTCAAGGTGGACACCAAAAGTGGTGTTACCAAAATGTCCCTCCCCTCTTGGCTAATATAATAGAGATTTAGCCAATGATGGATGTCAACAGTGAAGTCATGTGAATAGAGAAAATATCAATAGTCGAGTCAGATGGACGGAGAAAAATTAGGGGCTTTGGGGTTTAATTGTTTTTAAGATCACTCTAGGTGATCCAAACGCAAGCATCTAAGATTTACCCGGGAGCACCGTCCACATTCTCACTTTTTTTTCTTTCATGTGATAAGAAAATCTGATAGGGATCAATAATGGGTATAAAAAATATCAGTTTTTTCATGAAATGCCCCTGAGGTTTCACGAAATTCACAAAATACTCATGCGTGTTTCAAATCACATAATATATCCCTAATTTACCGTACTGTTCATAAAATGCACTTGGACTTAACGTCCGTTAGTCCTCTGTTAGCAGGACTTTATGTTTTTTTCCTTATGTGGCTTAAATCCCCATTCATCTGCAACTTTCTCTCTCCTCCCATTAAACCCATCCAAACTTTCTTTCTCCTCCCACTGAACCAACACCACTCCTCACTGTCGTCATCATCTTTACCCCCGCTACCGTCGCCAACCTCGGCTCATGGTTTGACTTCCTCGGTTGCGCCATCGATGGCATCGGTGACCCGATCAACTCTCTATCTCCTCCATTGGCGTTGTCAACGAGTGCGATTTCGTCAAGGCGAGAGGCGTTGATTAAGGGGAGGAGAAGACGGCGAGAGGAGTCGATCCTGGAGCGAAGGAGAGAGAAGTAGAACAAATAGGGTTGGCGGAGGAAGAGGAGCTTCCACCATCGTTAGGAGGATATGACGGAGGTGTTAGGTTATGATACATATAACTGAATATAAATCATGCGGAAAACCATTAAAGCCATGATGCCAAATTAATTGCCACATAACAATTAGCATAATTTAGGATGCATACTCTTTGTAGCGTGCCCTCCCTTGCTGCGCCCGAACCGAACAAGAACAAGTCTTTAGGACTCCAAGTGTCGTCCCTCCGTAGAAAGTCCACAGCACGTCCGGATCCGCATTAGGTTTGACTAACTAGAATCGCCCCAAAGGTACTATATATTTTCGGCTATTATGAGGCAAATAGATGACTGAATTTTATGCCTAACACTCTCTTGAATACTTAGAAACCTCGTTATAAATTGTGAGCATTGATCACCTATTTATAGGGTATGGAAAAGGTATTGGAATCCTACTAGGAAACGAATTAATTAATTTGAATTTAATTAAAACTCTATTAATTAATTATCTAGTAGATATAGGAATTTAATCTTTAAACGAATCCTACTTGGTTTAGGTTTCGTACGCAAGCACACACGAGCATGAACCGCATGCGCGCAGGCCATGCCCGCGCATACGCAAAGCCCACGCAGATATGAAGCCCACGCGTTGTTGCCTTGTGCTCGCAGCCTAGGCGCGCGCTGGGCATGGCCTTTGCGCTGGGCCTGGCATGACCTTGGGCTGCTGTGAGGCGCGCCAGGCTTGCTAGACCCACGCCTGGCTTCGCGCTGGGCCTTCGTCTAGCAAGCTCGTCCGATGCTAATTCGTACGACGCGCTTCCGATTAATTTCCCGATTCCGGAATTCATTTGCGATACGAACAATATTTAATATTTCCGATTCCGGAATTAATTTCCGTTTCGAACGAATATTTTATACTTCCTCCGTTCCGGAAATATCGCACCATTTGTTTTTTACACTATTCACACTACGACTTTGGCCATTTTTTGTGATTCGTACGTAAAGAAATTTTAGTCATGTCGGGTCATGTTAGATTCGTATTGATATATATTTTCCAAATATTATTTTTTTATAATTTTTGCTTGCACACAATATGAGATATTAAGAGTCAAAGTAAGGCTTAGAGGAGTAAAAGTCAACCATGGTGCGATATTTCCGGAACGGAGGAAGTATTTCCGTTTCCGGAATTATTTTCCGTTTCGAACGAATATTTAATATTTCCGTTTCCGGAATTATTTTCCGATTCCGATAATATTTCCGATTCTGACAATATTTCCGTTTCCGGCAATATTTCAGATTCCGGAAATATTCCATTTCCGATAATATTTTCCGATACGTACCATGTTTCCGTTTCCGGCAACATCTACGACTTGGATAATATTTATATTTCCGATACGATCCATATTTCCGTTTCTGGTAATATCATCGTTTCCGGAGTATTCATTTATTTGCCTTTAACGATCTCGGCTCCCACTGAAACCAAGATCCGTCGATTCCGAATATCCATAGATGGAGTATTTAATACCATTAAATACTTGATCCGTTTATGTACTATTTGTGTGACCCTACGGGTTCAGTCAAGAGTAAGCTGTGGATTAATATCATTAATCTACTTGAACTGAAGCGGCCTCTAGCTAGGCATACAGTTCACTTGATCTCACTGAATTATTAACTTGTATAATTAATACTGAACCGCATTTATTTCCTTCAGTCTCCCACTTGTCCTTAGGTACAAGTGTGCATTTCCTAATTCCTTTGTCACTCGATGCTTGCTCTTGGACATAAGGTAAGAGTTGTAATCCTTATTATGTCCAGAGGTGTTTCTCGGTTTCATAGTTCAACTGATCAAATAAACAGATAATCATAGCCTATGATTCATCTGAGCACGGCCATGCATTTTACAGTTTCTAGCTCTCCGAGCGGCCTTGTACAACTTTCAGCATCTCATCCCGATTTATGGGAGGACAATCCCAATCTTGCGAATTTGAGATTAGATTTCGTTTGATAGGTGATTACCCGAGCGTTGCCTTTATAGCCTCCTTTTACGGTGCGACGGTTGACAACGTCAAAGTAAGCAGTTCTCAAACAAGTAATCTGAAATCACTCAGGTATTGAGGATTAGTGTCTAATAATTTTAATGAAATTTACTTATGACAGATTTTCATTTCTTACAGTAAAGTTTCATAGGTCTGTCGATACTAGTGTTCCCAAAGTAAGTATCTATGCAAATGATTGCGACATTGCCATGTCCACATAGTTCAAGAAACAGAACTTTTAGTCATCTTGCATTCTAGTCTCTAACGTTTTCTATGCGTCCATCTTTATAGAAAACTCCGACCAGGGACCATTTTCAACTTTTGAAATTCAAGTTCACTTGATAGACATTTCTTACTCACATGATTGGTCCTGGCAGTCTATCTTGAATATATCGTCAAATTGAAGGGACTCATCATTTAATACTAAACCAAGATTAAATGGAATATGAAAATACATTTCATATATGATAAATGTTCAACCCCAATGTTTTACAACCATGGGCCTCAAACCCATCTTTAAAACAGTTCATGGAATTCAAAGCTATGCTTGATTTCCAGTGCTACAATGTGAGTGTTGCTTCTCACTTGTTTCATAGGTTTAGTTATCATGCTTTGCCAATCTTAATATCCTTTTCATAGAATGTTCTTCGAGATAGGATGGTAAGATCTTTTGAGTATGATTATTTTGTGATCTAGTCTTTCTTGCTACAATAGTGGTTCATTTTACAATGAAGAACCATTAAGCCATCTGACATGTGATCCACCCAAGTTCAGAGAAGAACTCTTTAACATAAACAACCCTGTTTTACTGCTTCTTAGGAATTAAGTACTTTTACTTCAACTGTATAGGTTGCTTGTGATGCTTTGTTTGGATTTTCTTATCCAAGGAGTTCACATATATGTAGAAGACTTTCCAGCTGTATCTTAGAACATAGAAATTAATATTTAATTTCCCACGTAACAACTCATGGTCTCCAATCCATGTTGCCATTTTCAAAACACGATGCATATAGCCCGTTCTTGCCAATGGTTAACTCCATAGGGATCTTGATTGATCCTTTGCCAGTGTTTATGCGTGTAGCATCAATATTTAGCATATCTTTATTTCCTTGAATCAAGAACTATTCTTATGTACCTTTGCAAGTACCATAAGTTTTTTTTTGTTTGTTTTTTTTTATCTCAATCTAGTTGATCTTCGCTTAGATCAATAGAGATTGGTATATGTTCGTCATGCCTAAAGCCTTACGATATGTTTTGGGCGATCCTCATATTATATCATACATGATAAATTCTTTTGCATAATATTTCCCAATTTAATTCTATTCATGTAACTTTAGCTATCCAATTTCAGTAGATACTAAATCCAGCTAAATTCTTTGACATATAATATAGGTGAAGAATCTCATTAGATTCTTTGATGTTTAACTTAGTAAATGCTTATACATAGTTCAAACATTTATTACTTAGATTTATTCATATGGGTCGAATATCTCCAATGGAGTCTTTCGTGTTTGATTTAGTAAATGTCATTACTTAATCCAAAACAATATTATAAGATCTTTGTAAATAGATCTTAATACCCAGTATGTACTAAGTTTCGCCTTGGTCCATCATTGATAAATAATTTCAAATCTAAGTCACTAGCATTTGAATGTTATTTCACAATAGAGAGATATGTGTGTGATACACATAGGACCAATTAAGTTTTATGTACTCCCACTAAACTTCTTATATATCTATAAGAATTATGTGCATTTTATGAAACTAAAATACTTATTAGCTTCACTAAAATACAATTCCAATTCCCAATTGCTTCCTTAAATCTGTACTTAGATTTCATATGCTAGCTTTCCTTTTCAAGTATTTATTTGGATCCACAAATCCTATGACATACCATGTACATAGTTTCTTCCAACATTTGATTGAGGAAGATGTTTTGTCATCCAATTGCCATATGTACCAATATGCAATCATTGCTTGATTTATAGATTTGAGCATTACGATTATGCATGAGGTTTCAACACAATCCACGCCGTGAATTTCTTGTAACCTTTAGAAACTAATCTAGCTTTGTGTGTGAACACAATTCCATGTTTGATGATTTTTATCCTTAAAACCAATTTGCAACCAATAGGTGTGAAACTATTCTTGCAAATTAACAAAATGTCAATTTTGTCATCAAAACATTGGTTATGTTTTATGGCCTTTAACCATCTAAAACATTTGAGTCTATATATGGCCTCTAACCATTTTGGGGAATCTATATTTCGTCTTAGCTTTCTTACAAGTCACAAACTCATTAATCTACATGATAATAGTTTGACTGCAAGTTGTAGGTTTCTTCACTATCTAATAGAAGAATCGCATATCTTCAGTGATCTGAACTCCATGTTTCTTCACTATATAATAGAAGAATCTCATAGTTTCAGTGACTTGAACTCTATGCCTTACTTGGGTATAGAACATCAAACAATAGAATATCAATAGCCACTTGAAAGTCCTTTGAATATTCCGTTCTCCTTGAAGCACTTGTAAAGTCTTCTAAGAGATGTCTATTCTTTAAAGCCACTTCTAAAGTCCTTAAAGTATAAGTGTTCGGATTTTCTGAAGAACTTCGAAAAGCCTCCGGAATGTCCAATTATGTTTGTTGTTCGCCTCGAATACTTTCGAGGTCTATTTTCTCCCACTTGTCATTTTGGAAACGAATCTCCAAAAGGACATTATTTCGAGAAAAAAAACATTATGTTTTCAAAAATTCGTGGTAGAAACAATACCCTTGTGTCTCATTTTATTAAATCACAATGAAACATATATCTAGACTTGGGCCTTAGTTTGTCGAATAACAAACACTAAGCTCCCACTGAGTTTAGCAACTCTTTAGATATATATTATTGAAAAGATATTCTGAAATTACTTTTCAATAGCTTTGACGAATTTGGTTTAGTTTGGTGGAAGTTGAGCATTTTGTTTTAGAAATTATAGGAAAAGTCTTTATGATTCATCATTGATCGAATCAAGTACTAATTGACTTCAATCATTCCAACTTAGATATGCCATATCTTATGGAGCTAGATCGTGAAATTACAACACACAATCATTGATGATCATTCTTGGTATAAGTAATCAACAACATGATCTTACCTAGATCTTATGATTTCTTGCCAAGTGGATTTTATACTTCTGAATCTTTGAACTAGCCAAACAGATTCAAACTTATATCACTTTGAGTAAATAAACCAATATTCACTCAAATTTAGGTGAAATAATAAAGTCATAAAATCTCTCTTTAGCTTTGAACTCTATTGTCTAGGTGTTCTAACAATAGTTCATATCTTTTGTTACATTCAACATGTAAGACTAACTCGTCTTGAATGATCTAGAAATCAATCAACTTTCAAAAGTCCATCAAAATAGAGCTTTAGAACGTTAACTTGTTGATATGGTCTAAGTAACAATGCCAAAGATTTGTGGAACTCGAATCAAGAGATTGATTTGAACCTAGTAAAGTTCTTATTGTTAAAGATTTGTTTCTTTTAATCAAGCATATTGACTTAACCCGTAAATGACCATTTTATTCAAATAAACAAACAAACTAGATGACCCTACAACTAATGTAGCATTGTCATGCTTCATTTCCCACTTGTAGGCCATTAGTGTAGCCTAGTTCCATTGTTTGAGTTATTACCGAAGTAAGAACCTCAAGTGGTATATGATACCAAGGAAGTTTGATTGCTAGGACACTTCTCTTTAAACATTAACTTATAGGTAGAAACGGAATCGTAAATTCCTTTCATTTGTTCCTTGTTTTCCTAATTCATGTACCCTTTCTTATAGTCTTAAGAATTGACTTCTCTAGTGTTGACTTTTTTAATTTATTAGACATGTCCAATGTCACTCTAACAAAGTTCTTACCATTTTATTTATGTTGAATATTTTCTTTTAACTAGATGATCTTACCAGAAGCTTCTAAAGTTCTCTAAGCATCGATCTATTCGAATGTCTAGGGACTAGACTCATTCGAGAAATAAATGGACAAACATATTAGGTTGTTAACCATTGGTAAAGCTGAGCGTTTAAACTTAATGTTTTATGATCTCAAAACCACATTATATTTTGATTTCACAAGCACCAATCGGTTTGCCATTCGACTTTGATATTCGAAAAAAACCATAAAAGTTTCTAAAAGAAACGTCCATTTTTAAATTGCTCATTTTCTCTCATTTCCATGAATCGTTCTTGGATTCATTACCAATCGAGGAAATTTACTGTTACCTTTCTAAAAGGATTTACTGCAATGCAAGATATTTAATTATAAACAATAATTAAAACATACATTGAAGCATGCAAAGTCTAAACATTTATCATGAGTAATAACTTGAAAATTAAAGCAATCATGCAATTTAAACAAGTCATTGGCATTTTATTCGAATTTATTGTTCCGGCAGGTGTGAATAAAATGATTCCAAAATCCTTAAATCATTGAAGAATTAAGAACATTATGTATTTAGACTCAATTCTAAAATATTTTAGGTAAGCAAAGCCTTTGCTAATAGTCTAGAAACTACTCTTGGTTGATAGGTACGTCTAAGAACTTATTAGGTAAACCTATCGCATTTTCCACGACATAAAAGGACTCCTTACTTATATCGTTGAGTTTCACCATAACTAACATGTACTCACAATTATTTGTGTACCTTACCCCTTTAGAATCAATAAGTAACTCCTCGCTATGGCGGAAAACTATTACTAAGATTGATGTAAAGGTTACCTAAGTAAGTGTTATTTTGGCATGGCCCACATAGCAGGTTAGTTGAACGTATTATGCATCACATAAATATTTGCAGCAATTAATCAAGGGTTCCAATAATCTACCAATTATTCAATCCTTATTAATTCTAATCAAGTTGTTTTAACCTTAAAGAAATGTAGACCTAATCAAGAGCTTATGACTAAAAAGCTCCCACTTAAACCAATAAATTTACATGCTTTATTAATTTTAAACATAAAAATGTATTTCCTAGTCTAACCGTAAACATACAAATTTAATTAAAATTTAAAGCTCATATAAATTTATAATTGAATCCTTTTAATTTATTTTCAGTTGAATTAAATGAATGAATTTAAATTAATTCAAGGTTTTAATTTTAGTAAAATAATTAGTATAAATTAGAATTTATAATGATTAGATTATTCAAAATTAAATTCCGAGAAAACAATTTAAATTACGAATTTTAAAGTTAATTAAAATCGTTTCCGAACTGAAAATTCAAAATTAAATTCAAAACGCATTAATCGTAACACGACGAGGCACTTGGGCTTGCGCCCAAGCCCCATCGAGTCATGAGGCAGCTGCGCCCCATCGACTGATCGCTCGGCATGCATGAGCAGGCCACACGCATCGCAGCCATGCCAGGTCACGCTACGCGCAGCCCGCATTGCACAACGCTACTGCTCTGCTCGATGGGCGAGGCAGCGCGCGGCTCGCCTGGCACCCGCATTGCCCATCGCCCCATCGCCCATCGAGCCACACACGCCCAGCTCCCTTGCTTCGCGTGTGCGCCTCTTGCTTGTTGCCCGTTGCATTCGTTCCGCACGGGCGACGAGCTCCCTTGCTCGTCGTCGCGTGCCCGCACTATACAACACCCCTCAAAGGTAACACGTAGCGTCCTTTGCTTTCTGCGTGCAACAATCATGAGCAAATTTCATAAAAATTAAAACTTTTTAATTCAAATTTATTGACAAATTAATAAAACATATTAATTTCATAAATTTAGGGCGAAAAATCGAAAAAAATTTAATCAATTAATTTCCGATTATCATGGATTCAAATCTAGGTCATAAAAATTTAAAATTTATCATAAATTAACAATTTTTATGGTGGTTTTTAATCATGGATACCTAATTAAATCGTCAATTAATTATGAAAATCAAATCAATTCTAAATTATTCGAATTTCAACAAATTAATTACAATTACAAATTAGGTTTGTATAATTAACAAGCTTAGGCATTCAAATTTGTTAAACATATACAATAGGTCAATCAAAATTCAAGATTTAACAACAAGAATCGCAAATATTTAAATTTAACATCTTAAAATTACAAACTTTGCATTCGAAAAACTAAAACCTTCAAAAAGTCATAGTTAGGTTTCGAATTTGGGAATTCTTGGTTCGGCCGAAAAAAAAATATTTTTGTCAAAATTTTACAATGCCTTTTACATGCGGTATTGACACAAAAATCACTCGATTTCGTTGACTAACGAAGAAACTGCCGAAAAACTGCGTACATATAATTAAATAAACGCAAATTTGCAATTAATTACAATTACGAAAATTAATCACCCCTTTTAATTCCTTGCAAATTTATAAAATTTAACCATGTTAAGCAATTATTATGGAATTAATTAGAGGCTCGTGATACCACTGTTAGGTTATGATACATATAACTAAATATAAATCATGCGGAAAAACCATTAAAGCAAAGGATGCCAAATTAATTGCCACGTAACAATTAGCATAATTTAGGATGCATACTCTTTGTAGCGTGCCCTCCCTTGCTGCGCCCGAACCGAACAAGAACAAGTCTTTAGGACTCCAAGTGTCGTCCCTCCGTAGAAAGTCCACAGCACGTCCGGATCCGCCTTAGGTTTGACTAACTAGAATCGCCCCAAAGGTACTACATATTTTCAGCTATTATGAGTCAAATAGATGACTGAATTTTATGCCTAAAACTCTCTTGAATACTTAGAAACCTCGTTATAAATTGTGAGCATTGATCACCTATTTATAGGGTATGGAAAAGGTATTGGAATCCTACTAAGAAACGAATTAATTAATTTGAATTTAATTAAAACTCTATTAATTAATTATCTAGTAGATATAGGAATTTAATCTTTAAATGAATCCTACTTGGTTTAGGTTTCGTACGCAAGCACACACGAGCATGACCCGCATGCGCGCAGGCCATGCCCGCGCATACGCAAATCCCACACAGCTATGAAGCTCACGCGTTGCTGCCTTGTGCTCGCAGCCTAGGCGCGCGCTGGGCCTGGCCTTTACGCTGGGCCTGGCGTGGCCTTGGGCTGTTGTGAGGCGCGCCAGGCTTGCTGGACGTGGGCCTGGCTTCGCGTTGGGCCTTCGTCTAGCAAGCTCGTCCGATGCTAATTCGTACGACGCGCTTCCGACTAATTTCCCGATTCCGGAATTCATTTCCGATACGAACAATATTTAATATTTCCGATTCCGGAATTAATTTCCATTTTGAAGGAATATTTAATATTTCCGTTTCCGGAATTATTTTCCGTTTCGAACTAATATTTAATATTTCCGTTTCCGGAATCATTTTCCGATTAGATAATATTTCCGATTCCGACAATATTTCCGTTTACGGCAATATTTCAGATTCCGACAATATTCCATTTCCGATAATATTTTCCGATACGTACCATGTTTCCGTTTCCGGCAACATCTACGACTTGGATATTATTTATATTTCCGATACAATCCATATTTCCGTTTCTGGCAAATATCATTGTTTCCGGAGTATTCATTTATTTGCCTTTGACGATCTCGGCTCCCACTGAAACCAAGATCCGTCGATTCCGAATATCCATAGATGGAGTATTTAATGCCATTAAATACTTGATCCGTTTACGTACTATTTGTGTGACCCTAAGGGTTCAGCCAAGAGTAAGCTGTGGATTAATATCATTAATCCATTTGAACTGAAGCGGCCTCTAGCTAGGCATACAGTTCACTTGATCTCACTAAATTATTAACTTGTATAATTAATACTAAACCGCATTTATTAGACTTACCATTAAATGCATACTTGGACCAAGGGAATTATTTCCTTCAGGAGGAGGGACAACAGCCGAAACTTCTGTTGTTGACGCAGGCAATGGCGGGGTAATGGTGGGCGAATTCGGGGACGATTTCAGAGGGAGAAATTAGGGTTTTTAGAGAGGCCGGTTTGATCTTGTTCTTCTTGTGGTTGTTGTTGGTGGAGGGGGAGGTGATTGAGCTTGGGTTTCTTGGGGGTGTGGACGTCATTTTCAGTGGAGGGGAGAGAATCGAAAGCCATGGGAGGTGGGAGGAGAGAGCACTAGTGGAAAAAACGCCTATTGTAGCCCCCTTGTTGAGGGGGGCATACATAAGTGAGCCTCAATAACCACCCAGTCAACGCGGGTCAAATATTTTACTAACAGATTGGGGCGGGCTTTTGTGGGGTTCGCTTCTATAGATACTGTTGAAGGGGGCTTTTGATTGCCCGCCTCAATAGACACTAGTCTAAAGGGGCGGGCTTATGTTTGTTCGCTTCAACAGGTCTTCACAATCTACTGCGTTTTAATTCTATCTCCTCCTCATTTCATCTGTTTCATTTCTCTCTCTTCTCTTCGCTCTCCTCTCTCCTCTCTCCTCTCTCTCCTGGTTCAAAACTCCTCAAACCCGCTATTTCGTCAACAAATCGGGCTACCTCTCCTCACAGTCGTTGGCTTCCATGGAAGCTTTTCCTCCGCCTTCCATGGAAGAGTTACAAAGCTAGGGTATCTCCGCGACCTCTCTCCCTCGACTCTTCAAACTCGTCGATTTGTCTCCCTCCTCAAGCTAGGGTATATCGATTCGACCGTCATCTACTTAGCATTCTCGAGGAAGACGGCGTCGTTCTCCAAATGAGGTAACTCTTTCATCTCTCTCCATCTCTCCTGCATTCTTCAATTCTTTTAGGTTTTTGATTTTTCATATTATTTTTTATTAACTTTTTTGATTTATAATTTAGGTTTTTGATTATTTTTGTTGATTTTAACGATTTTTTATTTTCTAACGGGAGGTGCGGCTCGGGTTTCGGTAGGTCGTGGGTGGTCGGATGAGGCGACGCAAGCAAGGTGATGGCTTGCTGGTGGCTCTGATCTTGCGGTGGTAAATAGATCTTCTTCTTCTTCTTGGAATTACTCTCATCAGTTCCAATTAATGATTTACAATTGTGGTGAATTTAGGTTTTTTATTTTAGGTTTTTTGTCTCAAATTAGTTGCGGTGGTGGTGGTTTGTAATCTGAATTCGTTAATGAGTTTCTAACATACATTTCCTTTGATTTCTAATTGGAAGAGAGTCAGGCAACTAAACAGGGGATCAAGCCCGTACTATTTAGAACTTTTATGCTTTATCTTAGTGCTAGTTAGTATGTTGTTGGAGAAACTTGTTGTAAGACCATCAGATGGTTGCAGCAATGTCTACATCTGGACAACTTCAATGAATATGTCAGGGCAATCTGAATTTGTAAAACCGATATTTATTACATTCTTATTTTGATGTAAATTTGCGCAGACTATGAAATTATGCAATATGTGCTAAAAGTTGTTCTTTTACTAGTAAATTTGCAGCACTAGATGAGTGTATGGCAGTTATCCCTTTTATTTTTACTTTTGTTGTTCCTGCCTGCTAATGTTTTCTACCTGATGGTCTTGTGTTCATCTTGTTTTTTTTCCTTTTGTCTTGCTATGTACCTTACAGTTGCCCAGATGTCTTTGTCTCATGTTTTCTGTACTCAGCTCTAGTTTTGCATTGTTATGATTGACATAGAGTAATTATATCACAGTTTGTTGTGTGAACTCCGTTAAGGTTAGTTTCAACAATAGCTTCCCTCGTTCTATTTTTCCTAAGATGCTTGCTTGTTGAATTTTTTTTAACATTTTCAGACACAAGTCCTGATTTCCAGTTCCCACCTTTTTATACATGAGTTTTGCACTTGGCTTGGGAGCTATTTGAATCAAAAGCACATAGCAACCGAAGTGTAGGATCTTTAAGACAAATGATTTTATTTTGCAGCTATATATCCAAGTCCTGCAGCATCTAAAGCTGAGTTATATGTAGTCATGACCAGTATGGTTTATTTCAGGATCACAACCATGCTCAATGTGGAATTACAGAGGTATTCTACTAATTATTTAATTTCAGAAAATAGGTTGATGCATTTTTTTGCTTGTATATACATATACTGCATTCCAATTTCCATCATATGTCTTGTATTCCTGGCTGTCATCTCATGGCTTTCTGAATTAATGTTCTTTTATAATGTTATGTCTGCAAACAAATGGAATGACGACAGTGTAGTAAACTGAAGGATTTGAAGACTGCATTTCTGACAGATGACGCAACAACAATTTGTTTAGAGGTGATTCATCTTCTTGAAATCGAATTCTTTGATTGAACTTATGTAATTTTGGGGAGGTTTTAGTTAATAATGATTTAGCGAACACGATTTTATATATTTGATTGTTTTGGTTAGATTCTGGAGAAAGGAGATCTTCAAGTTGCAGGGAAAGAAAGGGAGGCTCAATTGTCACTTCAGTTTCGTGATATTGCCACCATTGTCATGGAAAACACCATTAATCCTGACACGAAACGCCCTTACTCGATAACTATGATCGAACGTTTGATGCATGACATCCATTTTGCTGTTGATCCTTATAACAGTTCCAAAAAGCAGGTTTAGCACTGTTTTATCTACTGTATTGCTATGCATAATTCTTCTGATTTGTCTTATTTTGGGACATTTGATTAGCTGTATCTTTGATTGTTGCACTTTGTAAATTACAGTATAAAGTTGAGATAAATTATGGTTTTATTGTGTAGTTTAGTTCATAAGTTAATTCTATGCATCGTGAATTACAGGCACTAGATGTTATTCACCGGCTTGTAAAGAAATTTCCCATCAAAAGATCTCCAATGAGACTTCGACTTACTGTTGGTGAGAAGAATTTTTCCACTATATTGGAGAAGCTAGGCACTTGGAATGGTGAGATTGTGACTATGGATGAATCTGGAACTCAATTTTCAGTTGTAAGTTCGCAGATATCTGTGGCTGCTTCTCACTTTCTGTTATGATATGAATTCTTTTTACTTATATTTTTTTACTTTTAAGTACTTGATTATCGTACTTTAACAATTAATAAAGCGTATTCAATGCCTTTTTATGAAGTTGCATAAAAGTATGTCTTTGGTGATATGCAAGGTGATGTTTGGGTTGTTTGATACCTTGTTTTCATTAGGCAAGTGCTTTTTATGTATTATACAACAGTCCTGTGACTCTTTGAGTCTTGGCAATGTTTCTTCAACAGGTCCTATATACAACGGGTGTAGTTTTACAACGAAGATTGGTACCCTAAATTTCATTCATGTCTTTTAACCCGTTTGTGAAGTTGACTTTTATTGGATTTGGGGTGACTTTTATGTGATTTTGGTTAACTAAGTCCACTGCATAAGATACACTGGCCTATGGTTTTTGTACGGAAAATTTTGCATCTTCTTACATTGTTATTTTATCTTTCACATTGCCACAGTAGTCTAGGGACTTTGCATGTATATGTCTGCTTCTCCATGATTTATTATGCTTCGCATGGAATTTGGATTTTATCCTTGTCGGACACCTCTTTCCAAAGCTGATACTTTCCTGGCGCAGATAAAACGAAAGTAAAGAGTTTCTAGGATAAAAGACGAGTAAAGAGCTAGAACTTGTCATCTATTCAAGGGTAGATAGCCCAATTACAATGTGAAAGCATGCCCTTGAGGTTATAGGCAGTTTCCTGCAAAACCTTGCTAGTTGCTGGTGGCCGATTTAGAACTCTCGAACATAGGTCTTGGTGACAATGACATTTTGTTTACTTCCCTCTTTCTGAACATGACGTCTCCTGCCAAATCCTACAAGTTTAACGGAGTAGGGAGGATGGCCAACGACTCTTTTGAAAGCCATGCTTTCAAGGCTTTTAGTAGTTTGAGCCTGTAACTATCCTTCTAGTCCTCGGTGGCTCGTTGATATAAAAAAAATCTAGGTTTCTGGAGATGTAGACATCTTTCTACTTCTTTCTTTTGGAATAACAAACTCTCAATGTACACATTACTTTGCAGTAGAACATATGAACACTGAGACAAACAAGGAGAGAGATGCTAGGTGTAGGATGTGAATAAATTTGGGGCTCTCAAAAATAGAAAATACTCTTTTATTGAGTTCTTCCTCTACAACCTCCCACACACATGCTCTCCCTCTCTCCAGTATGTTACTAGTTTTCTCTGTTACTTTCTTTTGCTTCAGAATAAGTTGAGCTTCATTTTTTTTTTATCTTTTGATTTTCAGGATGACCAGAAGATGGCAGCAAGGTTGGCTAACACAATGTGCAATTCACTTAAAGGAAGACCTGCCCTGGTATAGTCATACTTCTTTTTATTGCATGATTGCAAATTCTAATTTGTGGGTGGCTATTTTAAAGGTTTTGTTTGGTGCAGGGTCGTATTTTCCAAGGAAAGGAGCCACCTCAATTTGTTGCTATATTTCAGCCTATGGTTGTGCTAAAGGTACTTGCAGGGATCGAGTCGATTGGAATTAGAAAGTCAACACGGCCTTAATTAAGGTTTGTAATGCATGATCTAAAGGGAGCTAAGTGGCCGGATTAGAGAAATTTGTTAGACTAGCTCTCTAGCCTTTTGTCTTTATTTGTTAATATTAGTGTTAATTTGTTAGACTAGCTAGCTAGGTGTTTAAAAATTGTAAACGTACGTACTATACGCTTTTCTCTATTGGGTTAATATAAATGAAGTTAATTTCATGATTTATTAATAAAAATAAGCAGATTCATACATTTGCTATTCTGGTGTTGATTGGTGCGTGTACAGGTTTCAATGCTCAATGGTGTATATATATAGATTTGGTTATTGCCACCTATTTTATATTTTAAAAGAATTTGGAAAAAAAAAATAATGTTGTTGAAGGGGGCTTTTAATGTACGCCTCGACAACATATGAATTTATGGCGCCAATGTACAGGTATTGGCGCAAAAATACAGGTCTGTTGAGGGGGGCATTTAAGAAGTGAGCCTCAACAGAGGTGTCTGTTGAGGCGGGCTTTTGTAAAGCCCCCCACAACAGGTCCTTATTTTTCGCTTTGGTTTTGGCCTGTTGAGGCGGGCTTTTGAAAGCCCCCCACAACAGACTACCTGTTGAGGCGAACAAAGCCCGCCTCAACAGCTATGTGAGCTGTTGAAGCCACGTCTGTCGAAGCGGGCCTTGTTCGCCTCAATAAGCCCAAAATGCCCCCCTCAACAGGTATTTTTTCCACTAGTGGAGAAAGTTTGCATCAAAGTGTCAGTATTTCCTCTCTTGATTCATTTATGGCAAGTTCGGAAATTTGATGATTTTTTGTGAATTGAAAATAGTTGATAGCTTGATTTCAATGTTAGGATCACAAAATCATGTCCCAGAAAGATGATTTTCTGATGAAGAAGCATGTTAGTAATATCAAGTTCATCAAATCTAGGCAACCTGGGGGCAACTGTGGATGAAAAATCTAGGCAACCTGGGGGCAACTGATGGTGTTGCAAAAGTTAAGTTGTTCATTTCCATCGTCTTCTTCTTCCTGCTCCTACAGCTGAGAGTGAAGTGCATGGTATTAAGAAACAATGGAGGATTTTCAAGGATTGGGTAAACGAATCAATTTGGGTTTATTTTATTCATGAGACCTTTTATCTGTACTTCCATCATTCTTTTTAATTGACTTCACTCGTTTCCACCAAATGCTAAAATGTATATGGTAATGGCAATCAAAGTATTTGCAAAGCTACTATTCGAATTAATTAGCTTTTTATGGAATATAATCCCTGTTTATTGGTGAAAATTTGTTACAAACTTCTCTACTTCATTGCTAGGAAAATTAGAAATGCAAACTAGTCGTTAGATTCAAATTCTGCAGTTTAAAAGCAGTTTGATTTTTTTGGTGCAAACAAGTTTATAAATAGGTGTATATTTTGCAAAAAGTTTATAAATAGGTGCATTTGGTTAATCATAAAAATAACTTAACGAGTGTCTAATGAAAAGTCAAAACAGGGGTATTTGGTGAACAGCCCCGGCCCTGAGGGTAGGCGAGGAGTGCAGCTGCCTAGGGCCCAAAAGTTGAAATTTTTACAGTGCATTAATTCAATACTAAATTAACGCGCTAAGGAACAAAAACATATACTTGGCTCAGTGGTAAAGTGCTCCTATGTTATACTCGGGGCCAGGGTTCGATTCTGCGCATCAGCAAATTAATTCTCATATACTTTTTGCATTATGATTCATTTATTTTGTTTTACTTTTTAGCTTTATTTTAAAATGCAATTTTATTTTTGAGGAATTGATTTTCTCATGTATATTTTGTATATGTTCATTTTTAACTTCTTAAAACTCTTTCTTTCATATTAGCACTACGTTTAAGATAAATAAGTCCACATCGAACTTACATATGTAGTGCTTGATATCTAGTTTAGCATTTAGTACTCAGTTATAATTCATGTAATATATCTGGGCGAAAGTACCAATACGATGGACTATGAGTCTATCTTACATATTACTGAAAATCAAATTTCGAACCTTAATGAAAACAAGAGTAAATAACTACTAATAACATACCGATACTAATTTTTTTGTTTTTGAACAAATAGAAAACCTTATTATTGATATTGAATACCCAATACTATAATTAAATGATTATCGTTGCAAGTGCTTAGCAACAGACCAATGAAATTCTAGAAGAAGATAAAATAAATTTTTATTAATTTAAATTTGAATATGTAGTGGATTGGACGAAAATTCTGATGCATCTATTTCCCAACGGTGAAACGATATATTACCGTTATCTATCAGAGTATCAGACATATCATTTCGAAAGGGGCCTAATCCCTTATTCCGTCTAGGGCCCCTAAAAAGGCAGGACCGGGCCTGTTGGTGAACAATACGAAAAAATAGGGATATATTATATGATTTGAAACACACAGAGATATTTGGTAAATTTCGTAAAACATCAACACAATTTCATGAAAAAATTGTAAAAGAGTGACATGTAATATTGCAATTAGAAAATTCCCAAGCACCTGCAATGAGGCAACCACTCATGAGTCATGACTGAAAATCTTAGTTGTGCAAAGCGTCGAATATCCGAGTCATCCGACTATGAATTGTCTCCATCAAAATAAAAGGAAAAAAATTTGTTTTTATTTAGGAAAAGGAAAAGAAAAGAGAACCATCGTATCGTGTGTTAGAAAGCACGTGGATTTTAACTTTTGTCATCTTTGTCCGATTTGTTTATTCCAAACATGCATTCTCATTACTCGCCACTGCCAAGTGCCAACTCGATAATCAGACCCGACCAAAGGCCATTTCCTTCGTGTTTCGGGTCGCCTTGGGTTTCTCAATTTACCTAAAAACCAAAACCGTGCTCTACACTCCGTACTACTCACGTATTTATATTTTGACTACTCCATATGCTCGAGTTAATGATAATTAAATTTTGAGTTTATTCAATAAACGAGTAATTATTTAATGGTTGTTAATTCGTCTTTTAAAGAGTTAATTTTATTGAGGGATTGTGATGCTAGTGACCTGAAATATGTGAATTATATAAAGGTGGAATTTAAAAGTTAAAAAAATATACATCTTTCAGTCTTATTTATAATTTTATACGACACAATTAGATTTTGGACGTTATCCATACAAGTTCTTTTGACTTTCTTTTGTAAATTTTTACTTCAGAAAAAATATAGTCGTGTGGGGTCTTGTTAGATTTGTCTCAATGAATATTTTTTAAAATATCAACTTTTTATAAAAAATATTCTTATCTATAATTGAATATATTAATGTTTGAAATCGTGCATTGGAACACGTGACTAAATAGTTGTGTAGTGTAAATAAGAACTGATGAAGTATAAATTATATGGTCAATTAATATTGAGTGTTAAAGAGGGAGATGGAGTGGAAGAGATTGAACAAATCTATAGTAATATATTAAAAGGCATGGACAACCAAAAATCAATACGTACAATGAGGTTTGAAATCCAGACCTCAAGTGTGGAGGATAACCCTCATTACCATCTTAACCAACAATCATTTGTGGTATATCTCTTCACATTAATTTATAAATGAATGTTAACATGAAGTTTACAACAACTAAACTTTTATGTGACTTTATTTTCTATTGACTATTTTGGAAAAAAATAAAATTAAAGAATTAGGACAATCATGAATAAACATGATGTCATAAGTGTCATAAGTATCAACTACAGAAATGCCTTGCATTACTGCATATGTCTAATTTGGTGTTTGTTAATTTTGAATCACTTATTTCCACTAGAAAATAAATTATAAATTGTAAGATGATGCAATTGAAAAACTATTTCTCATGATAAATGACTTAGTGTGTTTGTGTAGTTGACGAATTTGATGAATGCTTTCACTTAATGCTATACATGTATCTTATCAAATATTTTGCTCAAGAAAAATCTAAAATTTTAACTATTCAATGTAGCAATCGGGGCATCGCCCGAGCCATACACTAGTATATAAATTAAATAGTGAATTGATTTTGAATGAGGAAGATGAAATGGAAGAGGTATTGAAGCTGTAAAATTCTTCGTATAACAAACAACAAAAAGAAAAATTGAAAAAAAAAATAGGATGAAATATGTTATCCAATCATGTATGATTTTCCTTTTTAAATATTAGGTATAGATAGATAGATAGATAAAAGTTTATGTGTCTCTCTTATTTGAAAATTGCATAATACTTCTCTCTTCATGTACAAGCCTTAATAAAAAAAAAGGAAAAATTACATTAAATAATCCAACCTTTTGACGATTTTCCGTTAATAATCTAACCTTTAGATTATTATCTAATAATTCAACCTTTATACCCCCATTAACTTTTATTGAACGCATGTGACTTTAAATCGGTTAAAAAGGTCAATTTTTTTTTATAATTTTTAAAAAAATTTCAAGCATCTTTTTTCCTCCTCCTTCCTCTTCGACTATATATATATATGTACATGAAGTTCCACCAAGTTAGCAAAATCACCAATCAATTTCAAATCAACCAATCTTAATCTCCATCATCAACAACATTCAACAATGGCGTAATTACTAGAACTAGAAACACAAGGAGTTTGAACACTATTCCACGTAGCCCAAAACAAGAATCGTCCAACAAGACCTGCCTACTGAAATACACATTTAAAATTAACAACTTCTCTTCTCCTCCCATCTTTCTCTCTCCCTCATTCATCTGCGAAATCCATCAAATCTTAGCTTGATGCTTCAATAATGGTCGTACCCTCAGATGAATTCTCCAAACATCAAACCACAACATTAGAGCTGACAATCCGCAGGAAAATGGTGGCATTAAACTACCTAACGACGTCGTTGTAGCCATAACAATCCACCATCAATTCATGTGCGTCTAACACCATCTAATTTTACCCACATCAATTGCCATAATCACAAATTAACACCAACAATATAAGAATAATAATCTGGTCTCACTAATTAAATTAAGCTCAATCCCATAATTCTCATTAATTTGGTACTGTCAATTTACATTCCGAAAGCAAATAACTTGATTCCTTAAAATTTTATTTTACCTCCACAACTACCGCGAATTTGATTAATTTGTCAATCCTTTGATCCACCGCCATTGTAGAACGTGAAATTAAAAGTGTTGTTATCAAAATTGTACTTGAGTTCTCGTTGTTTTCATATAGCAGGGAACAAAGAGAGAGGGAAGAGTTAGTTTGCAGGGCAACGATACTAGGGGATGTGTTGTTCGGCGTTCAGAAAAAGGTAGGAGGACGATGGTGGTCTTCCGTAGAGGTTGTTGTCATTGGGGGACTAGGGTTTGGTGTTGTGGAGGAGGGAGAACAAAAGGCGTGGTTGAACAGAGGAAATGGAGAAGAAAAGGAAATAAGAAAAGGGGGAAATGGGATAAGTTAAAAGAAAATATAAAAAAAAACTAACGAATGGTTGCATGCCACGTGGGATAGGTTACCAGCATTTTTGGCTTCTTTATTAGTTGGGAACAATAAAAGTTAATGTGATATAAAAGTTTGATTATTAGATAATAATCCAAAGGTTTGATTATTAACGGAAAATCGTTGAAAGGTTGGATTATTTAATGTAATTTTTCCTATAAAAATCTAAATTTGACACAATATCCTCAGCTCATTTAAAACGAGATTTTAAGAAAGGGAATCAGATGGAATTTAGGAAACGATAAATCCATAAATCAATACCTAGTATTTAAAAAACATAACCATCTCTATTTCAAGGACACATAATCAACATCATTTTGAAGACATGTGGCGGACACGTAAGCAACATCATTTTGAAGATACGTGGCCTTCAATCCTCCCTTTCAGCTTCTATAACCTCCGAATTTAATTCAATGAAGTAATCAATTAATTTCTTCAATTCCTAATCTTCTCCTTTTCTCCCTCCACCTTCCCTTCCAATGTAACTGAATTGAGTTTGTCATTTAACTCATAAAATCCTTTACAAATTCAACATCCCTTATAAGTACCTCATTTGCAGATACTCTCTTGGATTGCATTTCTTATCCCAAACTTATCAAGGCACAATTGAACGTTGTCGGCTGCCTCAAGATCTCTGGTGACTTTCTATCTCTTTCACTCTATTTTAAGTTGAATTCCATTTATATGTATATATGAGCAGTTGATAGTTGATATTTTTACTGCTGGTTCATAATTATTATTGAAATCAATGTGCAGAATTCAACAATAAGATATTCTATCAAAGGATTGGATTATAAGGTGAAAAGGGACCATGTTAAACAAGGGGGTGATGAGAGACTGTTTTAAATTTTTGGAAAATGGTTTCAGTTATGAGAGACTATTTTCTACAATTTTAGACAGCAAAATCATTGATCCATCTTAGATGAAACCATTCTTTTGCGGGTTTAAATTGGCATTCTCTTTGTAAATATATGCATTTGTAGGTAGATTGCCGTTATTTTTTCTTTTAAGCATTATAATTGAAGCTTGTGCAATTGTGCTTAATGTAACTTATCATTCGTTTGAAAAATTGTAGTTTCTCCCTCAAAAAAATAGTTTCAAGTTTCAAGTGAGTAAAAGCCCGTGCGAAGAACGGGCCCAAAAGCTAGTTTTTGGTTGAATAATCGTGCCATTCCAAAATAACCTCCTAATTTTTTGTAATATTTACTATGATGCAATCAATGTTGATCTCTTGGTTTCGTATTTTATCCTTCTAAGCTATGGAATCTTCTTAAACTTCACGATTATCTAACTACGGATATGGTTCATATAAAAACCAGGGGATGCAATCCCTCTTAGGCTCTTAATGAAATGGAGGTGTAGACACCTACTTTTGTCCCCATTCCCGAAAGGGAAGGTTCGATGATGAGAACCTAAAATCTCCACTTGGCAACGCATCTCCTATAAAATAACGAATCTCGATCACCCTTTTCATTTCACCCAAACCTCCTATTTATAGAAACCTGCTATTTATAGAAACCGGCTAAAAATAGTAACTGTCGTCACGGGTAGTTGCTAAAAGTGGCAAGTCATAAAGGATATAAACCTGTCAGAATTAGGTGTTGCACTCCAACATAAATCCTAAAAGAGATAGAATTTGCAAGAGGAATCCTGTTCCTAGTATAATTCGAAAATAAGAGTTACGTATTAATTAAAATCCTAACGAACCTAGAGTTCGTAACGGGCCCAGACGCATTCCGTCATAAAGTTAATACGCACTAAAAGACTCGGATAAGTCTCAAAGACTCCGTATTCCATGAGTCCAAATATGACAAGGAAATACGGCCCAGACCCTATTTTCAACGCCTGGCTCTGGGCGCCGAAATCTTCGGCGCCCAGCCCTGGGCGCTGAAATTACCTGGGTACGTGTTCTCTCCTAATTCTTCTTGGATTAGTGCTCTAAAATTCTATCTTTCCACGAACTCTTTTCTATAAATACAGCCCCAAATTCGACGTGAAACGAACACACAATTCATATTCTGAGTATTGACTCCAACCCCTAAGCCTAAGCCTAAGCCTCACGCTGCGGAATTGATCCCGCGCTCTGTCGCAATCCATCCAAAAATCGAACAGAACGTATCATGTCCCTTGTAGCTGAAGAATTAAGCCCGGAAACTTGACATTCGTTAAATAAAAGGAGAAATAGCAAAGCCAAAGTGGTTAGTTTTCAGAGAACCATGACGCACCTCTCAAGGGTGCGTCGTAATGTGTCCCTTCGCATGATTTAATCGCTTTCCTCACCCTTTTATAAAACTGTTAAACTATTAATCAGATTGTTCTATCACGCCTAACAAAGATAATATCTTGGATAATTGAACTATCATGCTAGGTCCCTTAAATCAATCTAAACAAGATAATCACGATCGATCTAGTATTATGTGTTGCTTATTGCTAAAATCAATTCAGATTAGTTTAATAGTTAACGCATGTCCCTTCAATTATTTATGCTGAGCTAGTAAGGATATCCTGCCTCTGGAGTTATCGAAGAGCGAGTACTCCTCTCGGTAGTTACAGTCCCCCGAACCCTCAATCTCTGCCCTGCGGGTGTACGTTGAGCGATCCCCACATCAGGGATCACAAGGGAACCTATGGCCGTCGTGGTAAAACATAATTGCACTCCCTTTATGTCAGGATAACCGAGTTTTGTCAGTTTTTCTCATTGTCGTTAAAAACTGAATGGCGACTCCTATATTACTAGTCAATTGGGTGTAAACTCACAGGATATCCAATTACACTTGATTTGACAAAAAGAAACGTCACGCCCACGAGGGACGAGGTCATGCATTAGCCTCGTGCTTTTTCGACCCCCTCACAGTGGCGACTCCACTGGGGACAGTGAAGGAAATACTCGTGCTCGTAGGTAATCAAAATAACCGAAGGGTGAAACGATCCTACCCCGCGTTTATTTCCCCATCAAGTTGGGACGACCTGAAAATCAGCATATTAATGTGAACGGACAGAACCGCATAACGAATATTGGCTCCCTTGGATGTTTCATCTCGGGAGTTGGGACTAAGGATACCCATCGACAACCGGGGGGTGCATACGCTTCGAATGTTGTCCACTCGGCACTTTTCGCTAGTAGTACACCCGTCCCAAACCCAATCGCTCGCCCACTAGGTCCCTCTCATTGGTGCATGCCCCCTTGGCTTACATCGTGATTGGCCTCTTGGGCGAAATTCGTCTGTTGAAGGCACTACCTCGACCGGGGCATGTGTTGGATCTGCGATAGAAGCGGTACCAAGCCGGCGCAAATATTACCCATAGAAGCCTATCATAAACTACATGACATATTATTTTTGCTTCATGTTGTAATGCTAGTTACGTGTAGCGAATTACGTGATTATATTGTGATTATGTGTGACAAATAACGCTAGAAAACCAACGACCTTAAAAATTTCCCAAACATTCATAAACACCAATTGGCCAAAGAGTTATACCAAAAGACGTGTTCCGCAACCCCGGGGCGATCGCCACAAAAATAAGCGACACCTAGGATGGCCTGTGACGGATCCCACAACGCTGCACAACGCGTAAAGGACGTTATTAGGCAAGCACGCAAAATTAAGTCGCATGCACAAAAAATAATACGCGAACAGAATACGAGTACCAGTCAGGGACGCATTTTCAGCGCCCCTGGCTGGCGCCAAATATTTTCACGCCCTGCGCTGGGCGCTGAAGTTGCTGCTTGGCCTTTTGTCCAGGCACCGCAGCCTCGGTGCCCGCGCACAAAATATACGTAGCAATAAAAAATTCGTAACAAATTTGCTACGAGGACGTATGAAAAAGGCACTCAATTCTAAGAACGACTTATAAAATAAACAACTCTTTGCGTCGTCATTAGGCCTCCTATGACGACAATGTTCGGCACCAAAACCGAGCACGCTAATTAAATGACCTTGAATGTCACATGGGCAAAGTATTCAAAAAATGATGTTCAAATAAAGTTTTCAAGGAACTGTAACGCCCCGACCTCTAATTCAATTATTTAATCATAATTAGCAGCGGAATTAACCTAATTCGATCGGGACATTACCCGCCGTAACTCCCTCTTGGGAATTACAAGGCAACTATCAATCATAAGCTATTAAACTCAAAAATTCACATAATCATCCTTCTCAATTCCTTAATCAAAGTACATAACTTAATCTCGAATCTTTACTGAAACTTGATACAACTTAACATTAACTTAGGTGAACTTGGTAATAGTGAAATCCTCGCCACTACTCGTTCCCGTGGTCCCCAGCAATACCTAAAACGGAAAACAAAACGGTGAGCCGAAGACTCAGTAACAAGTTACCCTAGCATCGTAACATCATTTCAATTCATTTTATTTAATAAACAGGGAGAATAGAATATAGTAAAACATTTAATAAATCAATATTTCAGAAGCATCATTTCAAAAACATCATTTCAGAAACATAATTTTAGAAACGTCATTTCAGAAACATCATTTCAGGAACATTATTTCAGGAATATTATTTCAGGAACATCATTTCAGGAACATCATTTCAGGAACATTATTTCATTAACCTTTTTCCTTTTAACAGTATTATTCTGGTCGTCATGACTTTACAGGAAAACATGGTAGGACGTCTCCTACGAACTGAAGGAAATAATGCCCTTGGTCCAAGTATGCATTCTATGTTAAGTCTAATAAATGCGGTTCAGTATTAATTAACAAGTTAATAATTCAGTGAGATCAAGTGAGCTGAATGCCTAGCTAGAGGCCGCTTCAGTTCAAGTGGAATTAATGATATTAATCCACAGCTTACTCTTGACTGAACCCGTAGGGTCACACAAATAGTACGTAAACGGATCAAGTATTTAATGGCATTAAATACTCCATCTATGAATATTCGGAACCGACGGATCTTGGTTTCAGTGGGAGCTAAGATCGTCACAGGCAAGGAATGAATACTCCGGAAACGATAATATTGCCGGAAACGGAAATATGGATCGTATCGGAAATATAAATATTATCCAAGTCGTAGATGTTGCCGGAAACGGAAACATGGTACGTGTCGGAAAATATTATCGGAAATGGAAATATTGCCAGAATCGGAAATATTGCCGGAAACGGAAATATTGTCAGAATCGGAAATATTACCGGAATCGGAAAATAATTCCGGAAACGGAAATATTAAATATTTGTTCGAAACGGAAATTAATTCCGGAATCGGAAATATTAAATATTGTTCGTATCGGAAATGAATTCCGGAATCGGAAAATTTAATCGAAAGCGCATCGTACGAATAAGCATCGGACGAGGCCTGCCGGACGAGGCCCAGCACGAAGCCAGGCCATCGCCCAGCAAGCCAAGCGCGCCGCACAAACAGCCATGCCAGGCCCAGCGCAAGGCCAGGCCCAGCAGGCTGCGCGCAGCGCGCAGCGCGCACAGCGCGCACAGCACGCGCAGCGCGCAGCGTGCGCGGGCGCTGAGTGGGCTGCTGCTCGCGCGCACGCATGGTGCCCATCGTGGCTGCCGTGCGTGTGTGTGCAAGTGTTTGTGTTCGTGCACGTTTCCTAAAACATGCGGAGTTCGGTTAATGATTAAATTCCTAATTCTATTTGATAAATTAATTAAATTAGAGTTCTTGTAGGATTCTAGGTTTAATTAATTTGTATCTGAATAGGATTTCGATTCCCTTTCCATACCGCTATAAATATGAGGCTAGGGCTCACAATTTATAACACAAGTTTAAAAAGTATTCAAAGTGAGTTTTTTGAGAAAAAAAATTCAGTCACACATTTGCCTATAAAGTGCCGAAAATAATAGTACCTTAAGGGCGATTCTAGTTGGTCAATCTTAAGGCGGATCCGGACGTGCTGTGGACTATCTACGGAGGGACGACACTTGGAGTCCTAAAGACTTGTTCTTGTTCGGTTCGGGCGCAGCTAGGGAAGGCACGCAACAAAGAGTATGCATCTAATCTATGCTAAATGATTATGTGTAAATAATATGTTTTCCTGGGTTTATGGTTTTTCCGCATGATTTATGAATTGTCATATGTATCATAACCTAACACGAACAGGGGAAGCCAGTGCTTCATAACAGGGGGAGTCAATGCTCCATAACAGGGGAAGCCAGTGCTTCATTTCAGGGGGAACCTTGGTTCCATATCAGGGGAAGCCAGTGCTTCTTATCAGGGGGAACCTTGGTTCCATATCAGGGGAAGCCAGTGCTTCTTATCAGGGGGAGCCTGGGCTCCATATCAGGGGAACTTGACCAGTTCTTACACTTTTATTTATCATGTTTACATTTCTTTTAATAGAACATTAATCAGGAAAATCTCATTCATTCAGGGTGGTTCAACAAAACCATTAAATTTCGTTATTTCATAAAATCATTCTTTCAGGAATAATAATTCGTTAAATCAATAATTTGCATAAAGCTGCATTACCATAAAATAATTCAATCAAATCATGCTTGTAATCCCGCAAATCATAAAACATCATTATAAAACATCAATCATTCATAACATCATTCATAAATACATTTCGAAGGGATTGCGGGTACTAGCAATAACCGTTACCTCAATTCCACAATTTGCTAAGCCTTTTCGCTGGTTCGTTCTTCCTGAGCTCCGAGAATCGAGATCTTATAAAATAATAATTATTGACTTAGTAATTCTATTTTAATAAAACTAATAATTTAAATATATAAATTTCTTTATGTAAAAAGAATAATTGGTAGATATTGAGTCATTTATAAAATTCCTTTATAAGAATGTTAAAGTACTTAACCAAAATTATTCTTATAAAACATAAATTAGCAAAAATCAATATTGAAAAGCAGTAATACTTACTCAATATTAGTGGGCCTAGTTTTATAAGTTGGGTGGGCTGACTTTGAGTGAATAAAACCAAAAGTTCCAATAGGAACTTTGGTTTCTGGAAACCAAATGCACGCAAAGAGCAGGGATCGAACGAAAAGAAGGAAGGAGAAAGATGGGCGGCTGGGCGGTGGCCGGCGGCCGGCGGCGAGGTGCGACGCGATGCTGGGCAGGGAGGTGGAAGCACGCCAGAAGGGTGGTTCTGGTGGCTGGGCTGCTGCTCGAACGCGGAGGAGAGAGGGAGGCAGGGAAGTGCGAGAGAGGAGGAGAAAAGGACGGTGAGGGGGGGAAGGAATGTCTGCGGTGGTTCTGGGTGGTTGGTCGACGGTGAGACAAACGGAACGGGACAGAATGGGGGGGGGGGGGGGGCGACGCTGGCGGTGGTGGGCGTGGTGCTACCGCGAAAAGAGAGGCAGGGAGGGAGTAGCGAGGTGGAGAAAGGCAGGGGAGTTGGGCGGTGTACCGACGGTCGGAAGAAAGGAAGAAGCGAGGTGGGGTTTGGCGTTTCTGGTGACGGTTTTTGGTGGTTTCCGGTGGTGGCTAATGGTGGTGGTGGTGTTCTGAAAATGAAACGAAGATGATGGTGAAGAACACCATGTTTATCAATGGTGAAAACTGAAAACTTGAAATAGAAAGTTTTTATTTTGCAGATTAATTGAGAAATTGAAGAACTATTTATAGTAATAAGAAGTTGGCCATTTACCTAAGTGATGAACTGATGATATCAATGTCAAAAGCTCAAGTTGACAAATGTAAGGAAATACAGAAAAGTGGGTGATGAGTAATGAAATCTAGTAGTTTAGGTAGTGAATCAGCAAGGCTAAAGACATTAGAGGAAGTTTAGATGGCAAGCACCATGGCTGCCAGTTGTTCACGACAGAGAAGAGGAGAAGGAAGAGTTGACTTGGTTTATAATTGGGTCAAGAAGGGCATTTTGGTAAATATGAAAAGTTGGGGTAATTTACAGAATTTTTATTACTATATTTGAACATCAAAATTAAAGAAAATAAAATAATGACTTTCATTAAAATTAATTTCCAAAATAATTCTTTTATAAAGTGTTATAATAAATTTAGTTTTCGAATAAAATTTGTTGTTAATAAAAATGTTAAATTATAAATGACGAAATAAGATCTAAAATATAGCTAAGCTCGTAAAATATGAAATTAAATTATAAAATCTGAAAAATAAATCATGTAACAATATTAAAATTCAAGCGAAATATAACTTCGTTAATTAAAATAAAGTTTGAAATTAGGATTTAAAACGATTTTAAGCTAAATTAAAATAATTAAGCATAATTAATCGAGTTTTAAAAATTTGGGTTATTACATTCTTACCCCCTTAGAAAAAGTTTCGTCCTCGAAACTTGAAAATTAGATTTATAAAAATGATTGATAAAATTGAAAACACTCGAATGAAAGTATGATGTTTTATTTTAAAACCAAGATCTCACAATTTCAATTCTGACAATGTCTAGCCTTCATTCCGCCATCATCTTTTAGGACTCCGCTTCAACTCGAGACCTAGAATCGAAGAGTAAAGAATACAAAAGGGGCAAAATTATATTGATCCTTAATCGTCATTATGGTCAATTACATTCCGCCATCATCTTTAGTATCTCCACTTTACTTCATAAAATAGGATCGAGGAGCAAAGAACATAAAAGGGGCAAACTTGTTAGCATAGACTACGCTCCCATGCATTTTACTTTGTGATATCTTGTTTGATAATATTTTCTACCGAAAATAGTAACTTTTAATGAAAATTAAATTATAATTCTGAAAATATATGTATATGTGGTAAAAATAAATATTTATCAACTAATTTCAATACTCGAATAATTTGTAAAAGTCATTCATTATATCAATCTCGTACTCTGAGCTCAGTAGAACTTCCATCGGAGACGGCATCCATGTATAACAATTAGATCACCAGTACAATCATGTCAGCATAAACATAATCCATATCATAGAGACATAATTCATGTGAACATTTCAAATTCAACATAAGCATAACATCTAACACACGAGCATGGTTGACCATAACATAATCATTCATAGAAAACATAGTAATTCATACATCATATCGTTCGGGGGCGAATAATTAGAGATATTTCGCTTTCATTTTCCATTGGGCTTCTTTGTTGCAGGAAACTTATCGTTGACTTTCGATATTCGATTCGTTTCGATTTCGATTTCCGATCTTTTCTTCTACGTCACACAACTTTGTTGACTACGTTCGTTGCAGGGATTCGAGTCCATTCACGTGACGGGAAATACATCGTAAATATATGACTTTGCTATATCCTTAGTATTTTAAGTCGACAAACACTTGGGCTTTGGCGGATAATTCTAAGCCATCACACGTGCCTTTATCAGAAAAAAAAATCTAGATTCCAGAAACTTAGTTCATACTACCTGGTTTTACAGACATGTCATTTCGTCGATTTCTTTTCTTATTGCATTCCTCAGTCATTCATAATTCCTTTCGAACTTCATAACATTCATTGATATTATCAACCTCATAGACAGACTAATTCTCGATAACTTATTTTGGTAAGATCCTTGAAACTTATATGCAAAACTCAATCTCATGCTTTCACCATAAATCATATTTTTCCACATAACGTTTTCGCAAACCTTACATTTCCTCGCTTAGCTTTCTTTATGGAGATTATCAAGCATTCTTTCAAAAAAAATCCTATAAATGATGCGGAAAGGTAGACTAAAAACACCATCGACCTTACTGACAGACTAATTCCTGATTACTTCCTTTGGTATAATCCTCAGAACTCCATGTGTAACCTCAATTTCATATTTCACCATAAATCATGTTTGGTCTCGATCACATAATATTTTTGCATAACTTTTTAATATTCGAGCTTAACTTCCTTAACATATCTGAGAATACACTTAGATGCTTATAACCACAAAACAATCATTATGAAGGGTGCGGGAAAATAACCCATAAATCAACCTTAATCATAATTTAAACGCTTTGAACACTGAATATCCTTGATTTAAGTGATGATTCACCTTTCATGAAATACAACTCACACTCTTCTTGTACTCTATCATTCATCTCTAAATACAAACTCATGCTCTTTTGGTACTCCAAAATCAACCTTAAATAATTCATAAACATAAAAGTTCCTTAAAACAATTCATATCCACAAAATCATGCTTTTATTAATTCTTTCATAAACTTCCTCGAGGACATTAATGATCCTTAAACATTTCATAACATGTCCTTGTCAAAATATCTATAACATGATTCAAATCTAAAACAGGAAACTTAGGTTCAAACGTACATAAGAACTAAATTGAAATAGTATCAGCGTCAGCGTCATCTTCTTCTTCCTTGTCAGCTCTCATCATGTAAGCCTTTCCAGATATTGGTGGTCGTGGTGGATCATGATTAACCCTAGCATCGTTATTGTTTCGTTCATGATTGGTCGAGGTTGTTCTTCCAATATCCGTGGGAGGTGGTTTAGGGCAGTCTCTGACAAAATGATCTTTTCCTCCACATCGATAACATGTCTTTGTTCCTGCACGACATTCACTTTCGGTATGGTTTCTCTTTCCACACTTAGCACACCATACATTACGAACTGCTCTATCGTTATGACCTTGGCCTCTTCTATAATTATGGTTTCCTTGGTTTGGCCTTTTAGCTCCTCCATGGTTTTGATTATCATTTTTCCTTTTATCACCAACATTTTGCGCTTCTCGAAGTAATACAACTCGTTCAACATTAACTGCAATATCAACCATATCTTGATAGGAAGTAAACCTTTGAGTTGCCAAGCTATCTTGGTACTTCAAATGAAGACCTCGCTCAAAATGGTTCATCCTAGATTGCTCTGTCGATACCAGCTCCGGTGCAAATCTTTACAATTCCATGAACTTGTTTGCATATTCCATAACACTCATTGTTCCTTGTTGCAAGTGTAAAAACTCGTCTTCCTTTTGTTTCCTCAGGGATGGTGGATAAAACTTGTCTCTTAATAACTTTTGCAGTTCGGTCCAACTAAATCTAGGCTCATTCTTCCTTTCCTTATTAACTTTCCACCATAAACTTGCTTGACCCGTTAAGTAAAACACGGCGAAATCGACTCTCCATTCCTTAGGACATTGCAAGGTTTCAAACAACTGATCTATGCGGTTAATCCAATCCTCGAATTCTACAGGGTCGGGCTTGCCATCATAAGATGGTGGGTTCAGGGATGAAAACTTCTTGAACATTGACGCATTTTCGTTCGCATTCGTCGATTTCTTTTTCTGAGAATCTTTGATTAATTCAGCTAACATCGTGCTAACGGTTTCTAATCGTTCCATCCTTTCTTTGTGATCTTCGATAGGTTGATCGTCCTAGGGATCATCATGGGCGACATCCTCGTAGATAGTGTCATCGTTGACATGGACGTTGTGATCGTTGCGAGCTCCCTCGTTAATATCGTTAGTCACCTCGATAGTTGACATTCTGCATAACGTGCTCAATCAGGAGAACATACATAATAGGAAAATAATCCCTTTTCGGCCCGTTCCTACACTCACACTCATTTCATTTTAACATGATTCTAACATATTCTTTTAAACTTATTCTTTAAAACTCTTTGCTTAAAGTCTATTGAATTCTACAACGCGCAAAACCCGTAAGATTTAGCACTTATGGTCCAGAACCTTGGCTCTGATTACCAAACTGTAACGCCCCGACCTCTAATTCAATTATTTAATCATAATTAGCAGCGGAATTAACCTAATTCGATCGGGACATTACCCGCCGTAACTCCCTCTTGGGAATTACAAGGCAACTATCAATCATAAGCTATTAAACTCAAAAATTCACATAATCATCCTTCTCAATTCCTTAATCAAAGTACATAACTTAATCTCGAATCTTTACTGAAACTTGATACAACTTAACATTAACTTAGGTGAACTTGGTAATAGTGAAATCCTCGCCACTACTCGTTCCCATGGTCCCCAGCAATACCTAAAACGGAAAACAAAACGGTGAGCCGAAGACTCAGTAACAAGTTACCCTAGCATCGTAACATCATTTCAATTCATTTTATTTAATAAACAGGGAGAATAGAATATAGTAAAACATTTAATAAATCAATATTTCAGAAGCATCATTTCAAAAACATCATTTCAGAAACATAATTTTAGAAACGTCATTTCAGAAACATCATTTCAGGAACATTATTTCAGGAATATTATTTCAGGAACATCATTTCAGGAACATCATTTCAGGAACATTATTTCATTAACCTTTTTCCTTTTAACAGTATTATTCTGGTCGTCATGACTTTACAGGAAAACATGGTAGGACGTCTCCTACGAACAGGGGAAGCCAGTGCTTCATAACAGGGGGAGTCAATGCTCCATAACAGGGGAAGCCAGTGCTTCATTTCAGGGGGAACCTTGGTTCCATATCAGGGGAAGCCAGTGCTTCTTATCAGGGGGAACCTTGGTTCCATATCAGGGGAAGCCAGTGCTTCTTATCAGGGGGAGCCTGGGCTCCATATCAGGGGAACTTGACCAGTTCTTACACTTTTATTTATCATGTTTACATTTCTTTTATTAGAACATTAATCAGGAAAATCTCATTCATTCAGGGTGGTTCAACAAAACCATTAAATTTCGTTATTTCATAAAATCATTCTTTCAGGAATAATAATTCGTTAAATCAATAATTTGCATAAAGCTGCATTACCATAAAATAATTCAATCAAATCATGCTTGTAATCCCGCAAATCATAAAACATCATTATAAAACATCAATCATTCATAACATCATTCATAAATACATTTCGAAGGGATTGCGGGTACTAGCAATAACCGTTACCTCAATTCCACAATTTGCTAAGCCTTTTCGCTGGTTCGTTCTTCCTGAGCTCCGAGAATCGAGATCTTATAAAATAATAATTATTGACTTAGTAATTCTATTTTAATAAAACTAATAATTTAAATATATAAATTTCTTTATGTAAAAAGAATAATTGGTAGATATTGAGTCATTTATAAAATTCCTTTATAAGAATGTTAAAGTACTTAACCAAAATTATTCTTATAAAACATAAATTAGCAAAAATCAATATTGAAAAGCAGTAATACTTACTCAATATTAGTGGGCCTAGTTTTATAAGTTGGGTGGGCTGACTTTGAGTGAATAAAACCAAAAGTTCCAATAGGAACTTTGGTTTCTGGAAACCAAATGCACGCAAAGAGCAGGGATCGAACGAAAAGAAGGAAGGAGAAAGATGGGCGGCTGGGCGGTGGCCGGCGGCCGGCGGCGAGGTGCGACGCGATGCTGGGCAGGGAGGTGGAAGCACGCCAGAAGGGTGGTTCTGGTGGCTGGGCTGCTGCTCGAACGCGGAGGAGAGAGGGAGGCAGGGAAGTGCGAGAGAGGAGGAGAAAAGGACGGTGAGGGGGGGAAGGAATGTCTGCGGTGGTTCTGGGTGGTTGGTCGACGGTGAGACAAACGGAACGGGACAGAATGGGGGGGGGGGGCGACGCTGGCGGTGGTGGGCGTGGTGCTACCGCGAAAAGAGAGGCAGGGAGGGAGTAGCGAGGTGGAGAAAGGCAGGGGAGTTGGGCGGTGTACCGACGGTCGGAAGAAAGGAAGAAGCGAGGTGGGGTTTGGCGTTTCTGGTGACGGTTTTTGGTGGTTTCCGGTGGTGGCTAATGGTGGTGGTGGTGTTCTGAAAATGAAACGAAGATGATGGTGAAGAACACCATGTTTATCAATGGTGAAAACTGAAAACTTGAAATAGAAAGTTTTTATTTTGCAGATTAATTGAGAAATTGAAGAACTATTTATAGTAATAAGAAGTTGGCCATTTACCTAAGTGATGAACTGATGATATCAATGTCAAAAGCTCAAGTTGACAAATGTAAGGAAATACAGAAAAGTGGGTGATGAGTAATGAAATCTAGTAGTTTAGGTAGTGAATCAGCAAGGCTAAAGACATTAGAGGAAGTTTAGATGGAAAGCACCATGGCTGCCAGTTGTTCACGACAGAGAAGAGGAGAAGGAAGAGTTGACTTGGTTTATAATTGGGTCAAGAAGGGCATTTTGGTAAATATGAAAAGTTGGGGTAATTTTCAGAATTTTTATTACTATATTTGAACATCAAAATTAAAGAAAATAAAATAATGACTTTCATTAAAATTAATTTCCAAAATAATTCTTTTATAAAGTGTTATAATAAATTTAGTTTTCGAATAAAATTTGTTGTTAATAAAAATGTTAAATTATAAATGACGAAATAAGATCTAAAATATAGCTAAGCTCGTAAAATATGAAATTAAATTATAAAATCTGAAAAATAAATCATGTAACAATATTAAAATTCAAGCGAAATATAACTTCGTTAATTAAAATAAAGTTTGAAATTAGGATTTAAAACGATTTTAAGCTAAATTAAAATAATTAAGCATAATTAATCGAGTTTTAAAATTTTGGGTTATTACAGAAAAATAATGTTCGAATAAAAAATAAATAAATCCGAGTCTAGACTAGGCTATGCCAAAGTACAATCTAAATCCTAAGTCTTAGTTGTCTTATCCATAGAATCGGGCCTAATGCTTGGTGTCGTTCTGCAAGTTAAAAGGTTAAACCATATTGAGTCTCCCTTCCTAACATTTAAATCAATAAGCACCCATATGTAATTGTCATCCCTTGCTAAGAATCTACGGCCTCAATACTCTCTGTCACCAATAAAAAGAATATATTATGTAATTCAAGTATTTGCAAAATGGAAACAGTCACATTCTGAAAATCACTCCTCCATAGTCGCACAACCCCAAAGTAAACCTAAGGCGTCAATACCATTGTCCAAAAAATTATTAATGGCCTCAAGGCTTATGATCACATTGGGTCACGACTATCATAGTTCTCTCGAGCCACTCGCTCCTTGAAGTACTCCTAAGTACGGACTAAAAGAATTTCCATGAGTGCAACATGACGAACCATGAAAATACCCAAATCGGCATGCTATAAGGCTACCATTGGGGTAGATCAATACACACTAAGAGGGAAGCCGCACTAATGATTCTAGTCTTGCAAAAATGAAAATTCGATCTCCCCAACTAACTACCTTGCCAACATTAAGCAAAATGGCGCATGAAAAATGAACACCCAAGGGTTAAAATCTAAAGTGTCAACCAATGAAAGTTATGGTCCAATTAGCCTAAGTCTAAAAGTTGCTTGGTCAAGTATTATAGGCTTACTCCACGTCATTATTTTGAGTCTAGGCCACCTCCTTATATTCCTACATGGGTCATAATCAGAAAAATTAATGAAAGTTCGAGTCTAAATCACAACTTCCAATTAAATCCCGAAAACTGGGATCTGAAAAGAAGCAAAAAAGTTATTTTCGATGTAATTCTTTCGTTAAATTTCAATTTTGAATCTACGCTATTTGCACATTTTAAGAAACGACTAAAAACGCTTGCAAAGTAAGACAATTTAAAAGTCCACCCTAGGCCTACTAAATTTAAAGGTCCACCCTAGGCCTACTGAAATTAAAGGTCCACTATAGGCCTACCAAACGAGGCTCACTCAGTCTCGCCTCGTGACTCAAAGACCACAACCATCTACCTTTTAGCCCAAATAAAAAAAATTGAAGGATTTATGTTGGGGAGAAATCCCACGCAAAAAGAAGAAAAATAGAAAGAGAAAAGGGAGAGTGAAGAGAGCGAACCAGGAAATACTTAAAGAGAAAGAGAAAGGGGAGAGCGAAAAGAGCGAGTCATGAAATACTTATCCCGTACCTCCCAAAGTGCAAAATTTACCCAAGTAAACGAAGGAAAAGAATTGAGTCAACCGATCCAAATCATGCCACAAAAAACTACATAAAGTTCTGCGATGTCTACCCTTTCCAATCCTTATGTTCTTAGACGCCTTCGCTCTGGGGCCCCTATTCAGCTCATTTAACCCATCCATGTTCTCGTTGCCATAACCCAAGAAACCATTACCTCGACTCTTGTTCCTGAACTTGTTGTCAACTGCAAACCACGTACGGTCATTGACACGTGCGTCATACCCATTATTTCCAAAGCCCAAACCTGCTCTTGCACCACCATTAGCATAATGACCATATAACTTGTATGGATACATCCTGTTGATATACCCTTGAGCCGTCCCCATGCTACTCATTGGCCTTGGTTGATGTAAACTCATGACACTAGCTTGAGGCTGCAAATTGTGAGTCCTAGCAGATGTGATCCTCATGCTTGACTAATACCTATACAAATTATCCTGTCTCATTCAATCCGTCTTTCAAGCCGTCTTGAGTCACGAACGGAAAAAAGGGAAAAGACAAATGAAAAAGTACATTCTACGTTTAACAAAAAAAAAAAAAATACTTTGCAAAGCGCCTTTAAAGTTCGTCTAAAAAAGGGAAAAGAAGCATTTAGCGCACAAAAATGATTCGAAAATATTTGGCACGAAACGAAAAGGAGCAGCGCAAAAAGGCAGCCCAGAACACGCTTTCAACGACCAGACCTGGGCGCCGAAAATAATAGCGCCCAGCCCTGGGCGCCGTTCTTGCTTAACACTTTTCAACTTCCAATTCCTAAAATTGTTCGTATATTTTCCTATATACATGCGAAAAAATAACGAACACTTGGGGGGGTAGAAGATCATACAAAAAAGGCAAAATACGCGCGCTCCAAAATCGACATTCTAAGAAACCATTTTCTGGCTAAGAACTATGCAAGACCTGATTCCAAATTAAATCTATTTAAAGCGGATACGTAGGCAATCCATGATTCGGTCCAACCAATTTGCAAAAATATTAAAGCCTATAGAATAACAAGAATAAAAAATAAATTCCCTTATTGAAATCTAATTACTTGCAATCCAAGTCGAAAGAAAAATTTAAGTCAAAGGAAGAATCCAAGTCATCAAGATGCCAAAATGAGCACACATCGAAAAATAATAAGGGCACGTACCCTTGCCAGAAGGAGCACTCACACTCCTAGGCACTTAGCCAATAATCGCCAATAGACCTTCTTTCACCACTAGACACAGTCATAATCGCCAACAAGTAGTAAAGGCAGTAAGCTTGCAATAAAGAGGATTGTTCTACGGCATCGCCCCATCGTTCCTTCGAACTCAGGGCACCCGTTCATGGTAATTCAAATGCTTGCGAATCCCCTTTGAAAAAAAATAAGACATTGTCAATAGGACTTGGCACTTAACCAAGGCTCACCCTACTCAGACATATGACACGGGCATCTAAAATCGAAATCTGAAAGCATCAATAATGGGAAGACATAATAGCAACTGGGGGCTAAAAAATTGAAATGAAAGAGCTAGGGAAAGAACTAAGTATACTTTGACCTTTTGTGCAGACATACACCAAGTAAATCTAAGTCAATTCGAAAACGGTTTATATTCCCGCAATTCTGGAAAAGATGGCCCTAAAAGCCCAAAGCATGTGCCACACGGGCACAAGTAATATTGCACCCTGGCTTCCAGCAAATCCTTAGACAGCATTCCAAAAATCGTAACAGTATTTTGATTCACTCATGTAATCTTGTACGAACCCTTCTATAAGTCAACTTACTTAGGACACCTCGGATTGTACACAGTAGGACTCGGATTTCAAATGATTTTCAAATAATTTCTTCATAATAAAGTGTCGTTGGTATAAGCTAAGTATGCGTTTATCTCGATGTTGCAAGTGAGTCAAAGAGATTTCTAAATATGATTATGGGTAAAGAAATGCACCTAGCTTTTGGCCAAGGCACACTTCAACATGTGACTACCTTGACCATGGCAATGTCACACAATACGACATCTACAAGAGAAGTAGCAAATCACTACTCGAACGTACCTCGCACTAAACGAGTCTGGTTCAAACTATTCATGATCCATGTCACCATGAATGCATAAAAACGTATGCCAAGCATTATAGCACCAAGCCAATCCCGTAGCTATAATTGGGGGCTTGAGAAAAACACTCTAAAAATGCTCGAAATGATGATTTTATCGCAAATTCTCGACGCTAATTCTATACACACGTCATAGGGGCACAATCCTAAGCTTTAATCGTGTAAAACGAACCTTAGAATGGCTACAACCCCTCCCAAATTCTAAGCACTACTTAGAATATATAAAGTCACCCCACTAACAAGGGTAACTGAAAATCGCGAGTCACCAAAACTCCGACCAAACCACTGCACATAACGCTCGCCCTACAAGCGTGTTAGGTTATGATACATATGACAATTCATAAATCATGCGGAAAAACCATAAAGCCAGGAAAGCATATTATTTACACATAATCATTTAGCATAGAATAGATGCATACATGTTGTAGCGTGCCTTCCCTAGCTGCGCCCGAACCGAACAAGAACAAGTCTTTAGGACTCCAAATGTCGTCCCTCCGTAGATAGTCCACAGTACGTCCGGATCCGCCTCAAGTTAGACCAACTAGAATCGCCCTTAAGGTGCTTAGGAATTTCGGCTATGTGTTTGCAAGTGTATGGCTGATTTTTCTTTCAAAAACTTACCCTTTGAATACTTCAATCGTACCCATAAATTGTGACCCTAGGCACCTATTTATAGGGGTATGGAAAAGGAATTGTAATCCTACTAGGATGTGGATTTGCTAGTTAGAATCTTATTAGGACTCTAAATAACAAAATCAATCTATTTAGGATTAGGATTTAATCTTTTCACGAGTTCTAATAGGATTAGGATTCCCGCACATGCGTTGCACGAGCCGTGCACCCGCACAAGCCTTGCGGCCCACGCAAGGCGCACAGCGCTCGGCCAACATTGCTGTGCTCTCGCGTGCGCGCGCCCTTGGTTGGGCCTGGCCTTGCGCTGGGCCTGGTCGAGGCGTGCGTTGGTGCGTGCGGCTCGCTGGGCGATGGCCTGGCTTCGTGCTGGGCCTTCGTCTAGCGGGCCTCGTCCGATGCTAATTCGTACGATACGCTTCCGATTAAATTCCTGATTCCGGAATTCATTTCCGATACGAAAAATATTCAATATTTCCAATTCCAGAATTAATTTCCGTTTCGAAAAAATATTTTATATTTCCGTTTCCGGAATTATTTTCCGATTCCGATAATATTTCCGATTCTGACAATATTTCCGTTTCCGTCAATATTTCCGATTCTGGCAATATTTCCATTTCCGATAATATTTTCCGATACGTACCATGTTTCCGTTTCCGGCAACATCTACGACTTGGATAATATTTATATTTCCGATACGATCCATATTTCCGTTTCCGGCAATATCATCGTTTCCGGAGTATTCATTTCTTGCTTGTGACGATATCAGCTCCCACTGAAACCAAGATCCGTCGATTCCGAATATCCATAGATAGAGTATTTAATGCCATTAAATACTTGATCCGTTTACGTACTATTTGTGTGACCCTACGGGTTCAGTCAAGAGTAAGCTGTGGATTAATATCATTAATTCCACTTGAACTGAAGCGGCCTCTAGCTAGGCATTCAGCTCACTTGATCTCACTGAATTATTAACTTGTTAATTAATACTGAACCGCATTTATTAGACTTAACATAGAATGCATACTTGGACCAAGGGCATTATTTCCTTCAGTCTCCCACTTGTCCTTAGGGACAAGTGTGCATTTCCTAATTCCTTTGTCGCTCGATGCTTGCTCTTGAACATAAGGTAAGAGTTGTCATCCTTATTATGTCCAGAGGTGTTTCTCGGTTTCAGAGTTCAACTGATCAAATAAACAGATAATCATAGCCTATGATTCATCCGAGCACGGCCATGCATTTCACAGTTTCTAGCTCTCCGAGTGGGCTTGTACAACTTTTAAGCATCTCATCCCGATTTATGGGAGGACAATCCCAATCTTGCGATCTTGAGATTAGACTTCGTTTGATAGGTGATTACCTGAGCGTTGCCTTTATAGCCTCCTTTTACGGTGCGACGGTTGGTCAACGTCAAAGCAACCAGTTCTCAAACAAGTAATCTCAAATCACTCAGCTATTGAGGATTTAGTGTCTAATAATTTAATGAAATTTACTTATGACAGATTTTCATCTCTTACAGTAAAGTTTCATAGGTCTGTCCGTTACTAGTCTTCCCAATAGTAAGTATCTATGCAAATGATTATGACATTGCCATGTCCACATAGTTCAAGAAACAGAACTACTAGTCATCTTGCATTCTAGTCGTCTAACGTTTTCTATGCGTCCAATTTTAAAGAAAACTCCGACTATGGACCATTTTCAACCTTTGATATTCAAGTTCACTTGATAGACATTTCTTAGTCACAGGACTGGTCCTGACAGTCTATCTTGAATATATCGTCAAATTGAAGGGACTCATCATTTAATAAACCACAAATTAAATGGAAAAATGAATTCTATTCATTTATTGTGAATGATTAACCAATAATGTTTTACAAAGATTTAAACTCTAAAACTTTAAAACATTAAATAAGGATATCAAAGCCATTCTCCAATATGCTTGATTCCCATAGCTGCAGTGTGCGAGTTGTGCTTCGCCTGCGGCAGAGGTTTAGTCAATGGATCTGATATGTTGTCATCAGTTCCAATCTTGCTTATCTCGACTTCTTTTCTTTCAACGAACTCTCGTAGAAGGTGAAATCTACGAAGCACATGCTTGACTCTCTGGTGGTGTCTAGGCTCCTTTGCCTGTGCAATAGCTCCGTTATTATCACAATACAGGGCTATGGGTCCTTTAATGGAGGGGACTACACCAAGTACTGAGTGCGTACGCAACATCCGGGCGTGTACATATCATAGCATACATTATTGAACCAATCAATGATGCATATGGAATCCCATTCATTCGTCTACGCTCATCAAGTGTTTTTGGGCATTGAGTCTTGCTTAGAGTTATTCCATGAGACATGGGTAGGTAGCCTCGCTTGGAGTCTGCCATCTTGAACCTATCAAGCACCTTATTGATATAAGTGCTTTGACTAAGTCCAATCATCCGTTAAGATCTATCTCTGTAAATCTTGATGCCCAATATGTACTGTGCTTCTCCTAGATCCTTCATCGAAAAACATTTCCCAAGCCAAATCTTGACAGAGTTCAACATAGGAATGTCATTTCCGATAAGTAATATTTCGTCGACATACAATACTAGGAAAGCAACTTTGCTCCCACTGACCTTCTTGTATACACAAGATTCGTCTGCGTTCTTGATGAAACCAAAGTCTCTGACTGCTTCATCAAAACGTATATTCCAGCTCCTTGATGCCTGCTTCAATCCATAGATTGATTTCTTTAGCTTGCATACCTTTTTAGGATTCTTTGGATCCTCAAAACCCTCAGGCTGTGTCATAAACACAGTTTCTGTTAAAATGCCGTTTAAGAAAGAAGTTTTGACATCCATCTGCCATATTTCGTAATAGTAATATGCAGCGATTGCTAACATTATCCGAATAGACTTTAGCATTGCAACTGGTGAAAAGGTTTCATCGTAATCCACACCGTGGACTTGCCTGTAACCTTTTGCAACCAATCTAGCTTTGAAAACTTCAAGTTTCCCATCCTTGTCCTTTTTCAGTTTGAAAACCCATTTGCTTCCAATGGCTTGGTAGCCATCTGGCAAATCGACCAAATCCCATACTTGGTTTTCAGACATGGAGTCTAATTCAGATTGCATGGCTTCTTGCCATTGCTTGGAGCTAGGGCTCGTCATAGCTTGTTTGTAAGTCGCAGGTTCATCACTTTCAAGTAATAGAACGTCATAGCTCTCGTTCGTCAAAATACCTAAGTACCTTTCCGGTTGAGATCTTTATCTTTGCGATCTACGCGGGGTAACATTTCTAGATTGACCATGATTCTCACCAGATACTTCTAAAGATCTCTGAGTTTCATCCTGAATGTCATCTTGAGTATTCTCTAGAGTTTGTTGTTTGACTCGAATTTCTTCGAGGTCTACTTTTCTCCCACTTGTCATTTTGGAAATGTGATCTTTCTCCAAAAAGACACCATCTCGAGCAACAAACACCTTGTTCTCAGATGTATTGTAGAAGTAATACCCCTTTGTTTCCTTTGGATAGCCCACAAGGATACATTTGTCAGATTTTGGATGAAGTTTGTCTGAAATTAATCGCTTGACGTATACTTCACATCCCCAAATCTTAAGAAAAGACACATTTGGAGGCTTTCCAAACCATAACTCATATGGAGTCTTTTCGACAGCTTTAGACGGAGCTCTATTTATAGTGAGTGCGGCTGTATTTAGTGCATGTCCCCAAAATTCTAATGGAAGTTCGGCTTGACCCATCATTGACCTGACCATGTCTAGCAAGGTTCTGTTCCTCTATTCTGACACACCATTCCATTGTGGTGTTCCAGGAGGAGTCAATTCTGATAGAATTCTACATTCTTTCAGATGGTCATCAAATTCATAGCTCAGATATTCACCGCCTCTATCAGACCGCAGTGCCTTAATCTTCTTGCCTAATTGATTCTCTACTTCACTCTGAAATTCCTTGAATTTGTCAAAGGATTCAAACTTATGCTTCATTAGGTAGACATAAACTTATGCTTCAGAAGTCATCAGTGAAAGTGATAAAGTAGCTGAAACCACCTCTAGCATTTGTACTCATTGGTCCACATACATCTGTATGGATTAAACCCAATAGTTCATTTCCTCTTTCTCCAACTTTAGAGAAAGGTTGCTTTGCCATTTTTCCAAGTAAACATGATTCGCACTTACCATAATCCTCTAAGTCAAATGGTTCTAGAATTCCTTCCTTTTGAAGTCTTTCAAAGCGTTTCAAGTTAATATGTCCTAATCTACAATGCCACAGATAGGTGAGATCTGAATCATCCTTTTTGGCCCTTTTGGTATTTATGTTATAAACTTGTTTGTCGTGATCTAATAAATAAAGTCCATTGACCAATCTAGCAGATCCATAAAACATCTCTTTAAAATAAAGCGAACAACTATTGTCTTTTATTAAAAAGGAAAATCCCTTAGCATCTAAGCAAGAAACTGAAATGATGTTTTTAGTAAGACTTGGAACATGGAAACACTCTTCCAGTTCCAAAACTAGCCCAGAGGGCAACGACAAATAATAAGTTCCTACAGCTAATGCAGCAATCCGTGCTCCATTTCCCACTCGTAGGTCGACTTCACCCTTGCTTATCTTTCTACTTCTTCTTAGTCCCTGTGGATTGGAACATAAGTGTGAGCCACAACCTGTATCTAATACCCAAGAAGTTGAATTAGCAAGTATACAGTCTATAACGAAAATACCTGAAGATGGAAGGACTGTTCCGTTCTTCTGATCTTCCTTTAGCTTCAAGCAATCTCTCTTCCAATGCCCCCTCTTCTTGCAGTAGAAGCATTCGGATTTTAGAAGGGGGTTGACTGACCTTCCTCTTTTCATATTTGGCGCCAGCTGGTTGCTTAGTCTGGCTGGCCTTGTTGCCACCTTTCTTAGCATTCCTCTTCTTTCCAGATTTCTTGAACTTGCCCCCACGCACCATAAGCACATCCTGCTTATCACTTTTGAGCGTCTTTTCAGCGGTCTTCAGCATACCGTGAAGCTCAGTGAGCATTTTGTCCAGACTATTCATACTGTAGTTCACTTTGAACTGATCATACCCGCTATGAAGAGAATGGAGGATGGTGTCTATAGCCATTTCCAGAGAAAATTGCTGATCCAGCCGACTCATATTCTCAATGAGTCCAATCATTTTGAGAACATGTGGACTTACGGGCTCGCCTTTCTTAAGCTTGGTCTCAAGAATTTGTCTATGAGTCTCGAATCTTTCGACTCGAGCCAGATCTTGGAACATGTTCTTCAACTCACTGATGATTGTGAAAGCATCTGAGTTGATGAACGTTTTCTGCAGATCTGCACTCATGGTGGCGAGCATTAGACATTTCACATCCTTTTTGGCATCAATCCAACGATTGAGGGCTGCCTGAGTGACCCCGTCGCCTGCGGCTTCGGGCATCGCCTCATCTAGGACATACTCCTTTTCTTCCTGCATAAGAACTATTTGCAAGTTCCTTTGCCAGTCAAGGAAGTTTTTCCCGTTCAACTTCTCCTTTTCGAGAATTGACCGAATGTTGAATGAATTGTTGTTTTCCATAGTTAAAACTACAATTGAAAAGAATAAACAAATAAATAATCATTCACAGTTTCTCTTAATAAACTTAAATTCTAGCATACATGCATAATTTAATGTTCATTAAGCATTTTATTCAAGTTATGTGTTCCGGCAGGTGTGAATAAAATGATTCCAAGATCCTAAAATCATTGAAGAATTAAGCACAGTTTGTCGACTTAATCCGAAAACATCTTAGGTAAGCAAAAACCTTTTGCTAATAGTCTAGAAACTATTCATGGTTGATAGGTACGTCTAAGAACTTATTAGGTAAACCTATCGATTTTGCCACGACATAAAAGGACTCCTTACTTATATCGTTGAGTTTAACCAAAACTAACATGTACTCACAATTATTTGTGTACCTTGCCCCTTTAGGACCAATAAGTAACACCTCGCTGAGCGAAAACTATTACTAGATTGATGTAAAGGATATCCAAGCAAGTGTATATTTTGGCATGGCACCTTTTAACTCAATTTTTAAGTTTGGAACTTAAGGCTCTTACTATATTGGTTAGATTTTAAGTGAACTAAAATCCTTAATCATGCAACATAATCAAGCTTTGATCTCATGCGTATTTAAGAAATATTTAAAAGCAATAAATAACTTAGAACATGCATAAGATAAATGTGATCTAGTATGGCCCGACTTCATCTTGAAGCTTCAACTTCAAAGTCCGTCTCGAAAATGGAAACTTCGTCTTGAATTTCACCGTGGGAGGCGCCATTTTCTTCAAATAGGATAAGCTATAATTAAACTAATTACAACTATTTGATGGTACGCAAACCATATTTAAATTGAAAAACTAATTTGGTGCATTAGACCAATTACATTCAAATAATGGTGCGCAGACCATATTTTCTATCCTATTTGGGCCATACTAGTCACTTCATAACCTGCAAAACAGTACATATACAATATATACCATTCACCCATTCATTATCATGAATGGCCCACATAGCTGGTTAGTAAAACACGTTATGCATCATATAGATATTTGCAGCATAATCAAGGGCACCAATAATCAACCAATTATTCAGTCCTTATTAATTCTAATCAAGTTGTTTTAACCTTAAGGATTTGTAGATCTAATCAAGAGTTTATGACTAAAAGGGCTCCCACTTAAACCAATAAATTCATATGCTTTACTAATTTTAAACATAAAAATGTATTTCTAGTCTAACCGGAAACATACAAATTTAATTAAAATTTAAAGCTCATATAAATTTATAATTGAATCCACAAATTTAATTTTATTTTCAGTCGTATTTAAATTAATTCATGATTTTAATTTTAGTAAAATAATTAGAATAAATGAAATTTATTATAATTACAATATTCAAAATTAAAATCCAAGAAAATAATTTAAATTATTAATTTTAAAATTAATTAAAATTACGTAAACTGAAAATTTCAAATTAACATTTTAAGAACGATCTAATTGTGACGCAACATCACCACGCAACGCACAGCCATAGGCCACACGCACGCAGCCATCGCTGGCCATGTGCGCGCAGCCCATGCGCTGCGTCGCATCTGCTGCTGCATTCCATCGCAAGGCATCCGAGGCACGCTTGGCCTCTGGCTCGCTGCGCGCCTGCCCTCGTCGCACGCGAGCTTGCGCTCATCGCACGAGGCAGAAGCATGCGAGCAGGCGCTCGCTGCGCGCGAGCGATCGATGCTGGGCGTAGCGCTCGTCGCACGCGAGCTTGCGTTCGCTGCGCGCGAGGCTTCGCACGCTTGCGCGAGGCAGTGCGCGCTGTGGCGCAGCTCGCTTGCTGCCCACACGCGACTGCTCGTGCCTTGCTTTCGCCCTTGCCCACTCGCCCATCGCACACAGCCCACGACACAAGGCAGGGCTGCTGCCTTGTGCTCGTGCACCATGCCCTTGCTCGCTGCATTCGTACCGCATGGGCGACGAGCTCCCTTGCTCGTCGTCGCATGCCCGCACTATATAACACCCCTTAAGGGTAACACGTAGCGTCCATTGCTTTGTGCGTGCAAGTTTTATGAGCAATTGCAAAAAAAATTAAAAAATTTTAATTCAAAATTAATGACGAATTAATAAAACATATTAATTTCATAATTTTAGGGCGAAAAATTGAAAATTTATTAATCAATTAATTTCCGATCGATCATGGATTCAAATCTAGGTCATAAAATTTTAAAATTTAATACAAATTTACAATTTTTATGGTGGTTTTTAATCATAGGTATCTAATTAAATTATTAATTAATTATGAAAATCAAATCAATTCTAAATTATTCGAATTTCAACAAATTAATCATAATTACAAATTAGATTGCATAATTAACAAGGCTAGGCATTCAAACTTGTTAAACATATACAGTAGGTCAATCAAAAATTCAAGATTTATCAACAAGAATCGCAAATATTTAATTTAACATCTTAAATTTACAAAATTTTGCGTTCGAAAAACTAAAACCTCCGAAAAGTCATAGTTAGGCTTCGAATTTGGGAATTGTGGGTTTCGGCGAAAAAGAATATTTTTGTCAAAATTTTATAATGCCTTTTACATGCGGAATTGACACAAAAATCACTCGATTTGGTTGAGTAACGAACATTCTGCCGAAAAAACTGCGTACATATAATTAAATAAACGCAATTTGCAATTAATTAACCATTACGAAAATTAATCACCCCTTTTAATTCTTGCAAATTTGTAATATTTAACCATGTTTATGCAATTTAGATTATGAAAATAATAAGAGGCTCGTGATACCACTGTTAGGTTATGATACATATGACAATTCATAAATCATGCGGAAAAACCATAAAGCCAGGAAAGCCTATTATTTACACATAATCATTTAGCATAGAATAGATGCATACATGTTGTAGCGTGCCTTGCCTAGCTGCGCCCGAGCCGAACAAGAACAAGTCTTTAGGACTCCAAATGTCGTCCCTCCGTAGATAGTCCACAATACGTCCGGATCCGCCTCAAGTTAGACCAACTAGAATCTCCCTTAAGGTGCTTAGGAATTTCGGCTATGTGTTTGCAAGTGTATGGCTGATTTTTCTTTCAAAAACTTACCCTTTGAATACTTCAATCGTACCCATAAATTGTGACCCTAGGCACCTATTTATAGGGGTATGGAAAAGGAATTGTAATCCTACTAGGATGTGGATTTGCTAGTTAGAATCTTATTAGGACACTAAATAACAAAATCAATCTATTTAGGATTAGGATTTAATCTTTGCACGAATTCTAATAGGATTAGGATTCCCGCACAAGCGGCCCACGCCAGGCGCACAGCGCTCGGCCCACGCTGATGGGCTCTCGCGCGCGCGCGCCCTTGGCTGGGCCTGGCCTTGCGCTGGGCCTGGTCGAGGCGTGCGTTGGTGCGTGCGGCTCGCTGGGAGATGGCCTGGCTTCGTGCTGGGCATTCGTCTAGCGGGCCTCGTCCGATGCTAATTCGTACAATACGCTTCCGATTAAATTCCTGATTCCGGAATTCATTTCCGATACGAACAATATTCAATATTTCCGATTCCGGAATTAATTTCCGTTTCGAACAAATATTTAATATTTCCGTTTCCGGAATTATTTTCCGATTCCGATAATATTTCCGATTCTGACAATATTTCCGTTTCCGGCAATATTTCCGATTCTAGCAATATTTCCATTTCCGATAATATTTTCCGATACGTACCATGTTTCCGTTTCCGGCAACATCTACGACTTGGATAATATTTATATTTCCGATACGATCCATATTTCCGTTTCCGGCAATATCATCGTTTCCGGAGTATTCATTTCTTGCTTGTGACGATCTCAGCTCCCACTGAAACCAAGATCCGTCGATTCCGAATATCCATATATAGAGTATTTAATGCCATTAAATACTTGATCCGTTTACGTACTATTTGTGTGACCCTACGGGTTCAGTCAAGAGTAAGCTGTGGATTAATATCATTAATTCCACTTGAACTGAAGCGGCCTCTAGCTAGGCATTCAGCTCACTTGATCTCACTGAATTATTAACTTGTTAATTAATACTGAACCGCATTTATTAGACTTAACATAGAATTCATACTTGGACCAAGGGCATTATTTCCTTCAAAGCGCCCGTTACACAGTCTACGTCGTTCCAAAGCAAAAGCAAAAGAAAAATCAAGGATAAAAAAAATAAAAACCGTCAAAATCCACCCAGAAATCAATTTCAACGCCCAGAGCTGGGCGCCAATATCTTTAACGCCCCAGCCTGGGCGCTGAATCTCTCTGCTTGCCAAATTTTGCCCAGATATAAAAACAAGAAAGAAACATCTATGAATCCTCACATCGAACGAAGTAATAAGCCGTGCACACCCACGCAGAAGGTGCTACACTTGTTCAAGCACCTGAACAAGGCGTGATGAAGTACTCCAATGCAAAAAATAATAATGATATCCCAACGCCTGGAGGAATGTTCTAATACACGTTGTTAGGCCACACAAGCCTACGTTGCACCATAAGTTCAACCATCCCACGGTACAAGTCTAAAAAAAAAAGAGTAAGGCATATGGCACTAATGCGGGCACGACCAAGAGTAAGAGGCAAAGACTACTTTCCGCCCAAATGCAAGCCACACGACTTCAACATTAAGGATTAAATGTAGCAAAATATTACCTACCACGGCAAGGATAGCTCGCACCTACACGAGCGGAACCCCTAGGCATCTTTCTCGAAAGAACCTACAAAAATCGTACGCCAAAAAGAAGCATCCCAACATGCATACTTGGGGGTTCCAAGCTACGAAACGACCATAGCAAAATAAAAATCTCGAAGCAAATGTTTAAACAATCGAAAGGGCACGATGCTTGAGCCCACTTCATGAATGGGCCTAAACCCTATCAAGCTTCTAAGCAAACTATTCAACATCAGTCATTGCTCAAAAAAAAAAATGATTCAAGCAAACTGATTAATGGACCGCACACAACAGCCATCCTATGAACGCCCGTTCGCACATACATATCATCATTCTAAGTATCGAACATTCACGAACGCGTTCAAAAGAAAAAATATTTACGTACAAAATAACAACAAGAGCGATCAAAGTCTTACGTCTCAAGGTATGTTCCTCGGGCCATATAGACTCGCCCAACTATTGCAATAACTGTACGCCTTAAGAGCAACAATTCCTTTAAATAATCGCCCCAAAGCGACAAACACCGTAGTCCACCAATCGGCTACGGCTTCTCGAGAAAATCATCACGTTCTAAAAATAAAGAAAAACAAAAGAGAAGAGAATGCGTAGAACTTCCAAGTGAAATAAACAAATGAACAAGAGGCCAACTGTGTCAAAGACCAGCCCAAACAACATTTTCAACGCCCCACCTGGGCGTGAATTATTTCTGACGCCGAGGTCTGGGCGCCGAAAATGAAGCCCTGGCTGCTATAGGGCCTTGCCGTATCCATTCGACTCGAAAATTGCCGATTTCTTTACTGAAAGTCGCACCTCACGGCTTTGTTCAAAGTAGCATATCACTACAAAGATCGCTCGCACTTACGAACACGATCCCAAACATGGTTAAGGACATTACAGAATGCGTATCCCCAAGGAAACCTCTTTGACAAGAAATGACCGTCAAGCACGAGTGCTTGGGGGCTCGAAAGAAAATATATATTTCAAAAGAGAGTATGCAAAGTTAAAACAATATTCCCAGACTACGTTGTACGAAGTCCCGTGTTTGGATAAGCTCAAAATATAAAATCGGATTACGACCTCAAGACAAAGGTCGCCGTTGATACTTATACACAGTCCCCTAATCAAGGACCCAGGTAGTGGAAAAATTGAGCCATGAAGACTAGCTCAGAACCATGAAAGGACGATGACCACAAGACAATGGTCCATCTAAGCACGTTGTCAACCCACATTTAGGTTACAACTAAATCCGAGCATCCCTCGAAAGAATTCGCTCCTACAAGAATGAATAAAAAGAAATTCTCAAGAGAAATCACAAGAACAAATGAAATAGGGATTTTCCCACCTCAATCGGGCAAGATCGCGCCACGAACCACGCGAGTCCCCAAATCGAAAAGACAAATTCAGATTTGCTCACCTTCAGCGGGCGGGGCGTCCACCCTTAGCGGACAGGGCTCGCCCACCTTCAGCGGGCGGGGTCTGCGTCATTAACAGCGCAGGTCCTCAGTTTACGAAAATGAAAAGAATATCTTCAAAACAAAAACAGGCTCGCCATCTTCAGCCGGCGGGGTCTGCGTCACTAACCGCGCAGGTCCCCAGTTTTCAAAAAATGAGATCTTCAAAAATAAAAAAACAGACTCGCCATCTTCAGCCGGCGGGGTCTACGTCACAAACCGCGTAGGTCCTTATTTTCAAAACATCAAAACAGATTCGTCCACTTCTATCGGACGGGGTGTCCACCCTTAGCGGACAGGCTCGCCATCTTCAGCCGGCGGGGTCTACGTCACAAATCGCGTAGGTCCTTATTTTCAAAAACAAACAAATTTCAAAATAGATTCGTCCACTTCTAACGGACGGGGTGTCCACCCTAAGCGGACAGGCTTGCCATCTTCAGCCGGCGGGGTCTGCGCCACTAACCGTGCAGGTCCTTAGTCGCTACAGCTATAACTTTTTCCGGTTTTCCCTTTTTCCAAAAATTAAAGGATCGGTTTTCCCTTTTTTCAAAAATTAAAGGATTGGTTTTCCGTTTTTCCAAAAAAGAACGATGTGCTGGATTTTCCTTCGTTTTACGTCCCATAAAAACAAGGGGGTTTTCTCGTTTAGCTAACCCTGAAAATGAGAATCTTTAAAAAACATTTTACCTCGTGATTGGGCTTGGCCAGGCCCAATTACACTTTATAGCTTTGATTTTGAAAACATCTGTAGCTTCTTCCAATGACAAAGTGAGGGAGTTTCTACACATCTTAGACACTTCCAATGACAAAGTGAGGGAGTTTCTATACTATCCGTTGACAAATCCCAATGACACGTGAGGGATATGTCGACACTTCCAGTGATGACCCTTAAGTCAAATGTTATCACTCGGGGGCTCGTGAGACCCTCGCAAAACAGGTCACATACACCATGGCTTGTGTGACGCACTTCGTCCAGTACTTTGACCATCGTCTCATCCCGAGACTCAGTTAAAGTGGGGGTTAACTGTACACACCTACTTTTGTCCCCATTCCCGAAAGGGAAGGTTCGATGATGAGAACATAAATCTCCACTTGGCAACGCATCTCCTATAAAATAACGAATCTCGATCACCCTTTTCATTTCACCCGAACCTGCTATTTATAGAAACCTGCTATTTATAGAAACCTGTTAAAAATAGTAACTGTCGTCACGGGTAGTTGCTAAAAGTGGCAAGTCATAAAAGATAGAAACCTGTCAGAATTAGGTGTTGCACTCCAACATAAATCCTAAAAGAGATAGAATTTGCAAGAGGAATCATGTTCCTACTTTAATTCGAAAATAAGAGTTACGTATTAATTAAAATCCTAACGAACCTAGAGTTCGTAATGGGCTCAGACGCATTCCGTCATAAAGTTAATACGCACTAAAAGACTCGGATAAGTCTCAAAGACTCCGTATTCCATGAGTCCAAATCTGACAAGGAAATACGGCCCAGACCGTATTTTCAACGCCTGGCTCTGGGCGCCGAAATCTTCGGCGCCCAGCCCTGGGCGCTGAAATTACCTGGGTACGTGTTCTCTCCTAATTCTTCTTGGATTAGTGCTCTAAAATTCTATCTTTCCACGAACTCTTTTCAATAAATAAAGCCCCAAATTCGACGTGAAACGAACACACAATTCATATTCTGAGTATTGACTCCAACCCCTAAGCCTAAGCCTCACGCTGCGGAATTGATCCCGCGTTCTGTCGCAATCGATCCAAAAATCGAACAGAACGTATCCTGTCCCTTGTAGCTGAAGAATTAAGCCCGGAAACTTGAGATTCGTTAAATAAAAGGAGAAATAGCAAAGCCAAAGTGGTTAGTTTTCTGAGAACCATGACGCACCTCTCAAGGGTGCGTCGTAATGTGTCCCTTCGCATGATTTAATCGCTTTCCTCACCCTTTTATAAAACTGTTAAACTGTTAATCTGATTGTTCTATCACGCCTAACAAAGATAATATCTTGGACAATTGAACTATCATGCTAGGTCCCTTAAACCAATCTAAACAAGATAATCACGATCGATCTAGTATTATGTGTTGCATATTGCTAAAATCAATTCAAATTAGTTTAATAGTTAACGCATGTCCCTTCAATTATTTATGCTGAGCTAGTAAGGATATCCTGCCTCTGGAGTTATCGAAGAGCGAGTACTCCTCTCGGTAGTTACAGTCCCCCGAACCCTCAATCTCTGCCCTGCGGGTGTACGTTGAGCGATCCACACATCAGGGAACAAGGGAACCTATGGCCGTCGTGGTCAAACATAATTGCACTCCCTTTATGTCACGATAACCGGGTTTTGTCAGTTTTTCTCATTGTCGTTAAAAACTGAATGGCGACTCCTATATTACTAGTCAATTGGGTGTAAACTCACAGGAAATCCAATTACACTTGATTTGACAAAAAGAAACGTCACGCCCACGAGGGACGAGGTCCCGCATTAGCCTCGTGCTTTTTCGACCCCCTCACAGGAGGACAACCCTATTTTTGAGGTGCCACCTCCTTAGGAAAGTTTACAATTAAATCAACAACTTGGATTGCTCAAGATCGCTCCAAATTAAATAATTCTGAATGAGAATTTCATTGCCTTTGGAAAGCTTGATATTCCCCCTAAATTTTTAATCTTCTTCTTACAAATTTGTCAAAAGTATTCACGTCATTCATATCATTTTTAAAAGAAATATTTTACCTTTTGGTGTATGACCTTTACGTCAATATATATATATATATATATATATATATATATAGAAATATTTTACCTTTTGGTGTATGACCTTTACGTCATATATATATATATATAAACCACTTGTTTTTCCAATGTCCAATCTCAAAAAATTGTAGGATCTTGATCTTACTAAAAAGCGATCCCATTTTTCCTAGGTTTTTCCCCCACGATTTCTTCGATACTATCATATATCTTAAAAGACATCCGTCCACGTTAAAAAAAAAAAAAAATCGCTATCTGGGGCCTATAGCAAGAAAGAAATTACTACATCTTCAGTCATGCCATTTTAACCCCCGTGGAGTTTTCCTCAAAACAATGTCAGTTTATCATGAATGGCAATTCTAATTGTATATTGACTCTCACCAACTTCAAGGTACCCCTGTCACCTCACACACTTTCACCTCACCTCCTCATACACCACCTTTGTTAGTTCGATGGTACCCTCCTCCTTCGGGTACCTTCAAACTAAATTTTGACAACTCTTGCAAGACTTCTTCAGCAGCAGCTGGGATTTTCTGAAGGAAATATGTCCTTCACCCAAGGTGCATTAAGTCTAATACCAAGGTTCAGATTAATTGCGAACAATTAATTCAGTGAGATCAAGTGATCGGAACAGCTAGCTGGAGCAATGCTTCCGATCAGTGAGTTCTAATGGATATTGAACTCACAACTTACTCTTGACTGAACCTACAAGGTCACACCAATGACACGTAACAGATCACCGGATTAAATGAATCAACAATTCATTTAATAGCTTTTCGGGAATTAGTTGGAAACGTATTATACGATACGACCTTTGTCGGAATCGTATATCGTATCGCGAATATTCGTAAGCTGGGCGACACGAATAAATCGTATCGTACGACGGTGATTCGTCGTATACGAAACGATAAATAATATATCGGGAATATATTAAATCGCGAATACGAAGGGCATCGGAGTTGCCGGCCCGTCGAGCCAAGCACGTAAGCGTGCAAGGCCCAACGAGCCAGCAAGCTCGCGAGCAACAAAGGCAAGCCCATTGAGCGCGAGCACGCAACAGCAAGCATTAGCGCACAACACGACGAGCGAGCAAGGCCCACGGCCCAGCTGCTCGGCGCGCGCGCTGTGGGCTTCGGCCTGCAGTGTGTCGCTGAGCGCGGGCGTGTGTCCGTGTTGCTTGGATCGCACGGCTTGCTAGCCGGCCTTGCTTCTTGCTTGGTCGGTTAGTAAGGTTAATGATATAACCTTACAACCTTGTTTCCAACACACACACAATTCATACACTCAAACCCTAGAGACAAAGAGAACCCTAATTCTCTCTGTGCCTCCAAAGTGAGTTCTTCCCAAAAGCAAAGTATCTTGATCAATTGTCTAAGCTACGATTATCAAGACGGATCTGGTCGTGTCGATGAACCAAGTAGAGGAACGACATGCAAGTGGAGTTCTTTGTTCGTGTTCGTTGACAGATTATTGTGGAAAACACGCTTCGAATGTAAGTTTGCTTAATCTGTGCTTTATACATGTTTCCTGGCTTTGGGGATTGTTCCGCACATGTTATTATGTTTAACTGTATTCCCCTCCATTTTCATCATAGATAATTGTGCAAAAGTCATCTCCTCCTGGACCTACAACCTTGGCTCGTATCAAGCTTTTATGGCGGAACCACGTGTAGGGCTAAGCAAAACTATTTGTATATCCGAAAATCCGATTATCTGATTCGCATCTGATCCGAAATTTATGGGTATCCGATTCGAAATTGATTTCGGATGGGATATCCGAACCAAAAAATCGGATATCGAATACCAATACGGATATTGATTTTCAGAAATTCGGATATCCTATATCTGAAATAATTTCGGATTTCGGATATCAGATATTCGATCCGAAATCAGAAGTATAAAAAAATATTTAATAATTTAAAATCTTAACTTTATTAAAACCAAACCCTAAAGCCCATGATATCTCAAATATAATCCCGCAACTCAGTTTCTCCCTTTCTTTTTTCTCCTTTCACAAAGAGACACAAACTTTCACCTCACCAAATCCTCAACAGCACCTCACCGGAAACTTTCACTCCCACAGAGTCACCATCACTGCTTCTCATCTTGTTTTCTCTCTCCAAATTGTTTACTACATAATGTTTGGGTGTTAGTCGATTAATCCATGGATATAATTTTATTCATTTAGATCTGAGCTACAGTTCTCTTAGTTTCTTGATTCTCTTTTTTTTGTTTTTTTTTGTAGCAGCATCAGTTTGTGGGCAAGTTTCTCAAAAGAACATTTCTGAGTAAATTTGTTTTGGTTTTCAATTAATTAAGTTACCCAAATTATATGGAATTTAACAAATGTTTATGTGTTGCTTTAATTGGTAAATGGGAGTACTTGTCTGGTAGTTTGGTATATGAAAAAGAGAAGAGTTAGGACTGTATGAGACATTGAAGTTATTGGAATAACAGATGAAGCATCGAGTAATTGCCTAATTAGAACAGCAGTTATGCTAGCTGTCGTGTCCTGTTTTTTAGCTTATTAGTGTGTTTTAGTCGTGTTGGGGTGTTAAAATGGGCCCACCATTTTAACCCAAAAGCCAATAAAATCCACTCAAGCCCAATATCCCTTACAAGGCCTCAAAGGCCCAACAAAGGCACTATATATACCCCTCAAAGGGCAAGGTAGAAGGGGATTCTCTAACCCTAGAGAAGCCACCCTACTCTCTCTCTCCCCTAAACACCTCATTTTATACATCAATTGTACTGACTTGAGCGTCGGAGGCTCCGCCTCGGGGACCCCCCCTTGGCCCGGAGTTCATCTTGCAGGCACCGTACGTGATCGGAACTCAAGACATCAAGGACGCTCCTTCCATCGTTTCAACCCCGGAACAATTTGGCACCGTCTGTGGGGATCGAGAGCAATAACCCATGAAAATCCACATTTTCATACTATTATGTTCAACCGCAAAAATGGCCGGAAATCTGAAATAGCCGACCAAAAATTACTGTTTGTCAACAAATTACGTTATAATGGGTAGTGTGGTGACAAATAATGTGGCTACAAATTGTTGCTACAGATTGTTACTACATTTTGGTGGCCCAGTAGCCTCAAGGCCAAGTAAAGATGCTTTCCCACTCTCCCAGATCTGCAAACTCATTTTCAGAATAAAGAGGATTCATTTTGCTTGAGTACAGATTTTTGAAGCCAGTAACAGCTCACGCGTGAAAGTTATGAATTTGGAAATAAAGCAAGTTTCCACAACTCAGACTCAACTGAGCCCACAATCACCTTGCACGATTGGTAACAACAGCATACATTGGCATGATGGCACTACATCACTTCCAAAGTTGACCCCCTTAGGCCCGAGAATCACCTTCGTCGGCAAGCCTCCGAGGTCACACCGAAGTCAGACCGCCAAGCTCAGTGCCAAAGACAATCTCCAACACAAGAGCAAAACAAATGCGGGAGTAATATAAGAGCAAAGCAAAAATAAGCTTCTTATATATCGTCAACTTCGGGGGAGCTAGAATACAGCTTGATGGAAACTCTTCAAAGTAGCCGAAACTCTAAAAAGCTCCCGGAGTACGAAGCTTCGGACCTGAAGAGACCAAATTGCTGGAACATCCTCATCATAGTTAAGTAAACTGCTCCCCGAAGATGGACTCTTGTTATACCAAAATCAGCAGAATGGGTCAAAACAGAGGCGAAAAATGACGAGCCCGATTAAATGCATATTGCTTAGTCGTGACTTCAAAGCTAAGTCCCCTCCTTTATATTTGATGCTTTGCTTCATCTTATTCGTAGCTAATTTGATCTGATAGCTTGGTAGAAAATTGCTGAATCTTGCTTATCAACTGTTTGACTGACTTTCTGGACCTTGTAAAGGAGCTTCCTCAAGCCACATTACAAACCAAAGTCACTTGAAAACCGCATACTAGATGTTTGATAAAATGCTTCAATGAAGTCAGATTCACATTTTCATACAACTATTCTTCAGTGAGAGGTCGTGATCGATCTCCCCAAGTAGAGCATAGCAGTACAGCTCCCGAGCCAAGGGCCGAAGCTCAATGCCGAGGTATAGCTCAAACATAGCATAAGCAAGCCAAGGCAGAGCTCCCGAAGCTCATTGATGAAGCTCATAGCCGTAGCTCATTGATGAAGCTCATAGCCGAAGACCCGATGTCCGAACAAGAGCAGGCGCTGATGCTTAGTTTCGAATATTCTTGCTAAAGCTTAGTGTTGATACTCAATGTCAAGGTCAGCGCCGAAGCTCGTCTCCCGGGCATTCCGAGCTCAGTTCCGAAGCTCCCAAGCCGAATCTAGTGCCCTGACACCGAGCACAGCAGCCTAGTCTTGGTTGATAATGATGATAATACAAACCCAGCATCAACAAAGAAAAGTGAGCTACTGATAAACAGAGTGATTTATACCTCTAAACATCGAAAGCCGAAGACACTTGCACCGAGTAAAGGGCAAAATTTGGTGTCAAGTTGCCAAGCTTAAACTCATTGGGTTATCACCTCTGAGGTTGACCCATAGCCTCCCGAGGTTGACCCACTGAGCCGAGCTCCATGCCCCATTCTGCAGCCCAAAGCTAAGTACTCCGTTTATTCAAATTTTGTACTTCATATTTTGTCAACATACATAATTTACTTGACTTGATTAATTTGAAAAATGCAAGAGCATACACCTCAAATTGTTCATCATGTTCAAAAAGAATTATAAATTCATGTTTGACAAACATAAATACATCAAATATTGAAGATCAAAATTGTGTAGCAAGTCTCCGAACAATTCTACGGATTTGAAAGAAGACTAAAAAGCCGCTCCGAGATTACAACTCGAGCCGATGTTACAATCCGAGCCGATTTTAGAAGCACGTTCTTAAACAGATCTCCAGATTTGAAGAACGAGGTTAAAAATCGCTCAAAGATTACAACTCGAATCGATGTTACAATCCGAGCCGAAGGTAAAAAGCCGCTCCGAGATTACAACTCGAACCGATGTTACAATCCGAGCCGATTTTAGAAGCACGTTCTTAAACAGATCTCCGGATTTGAAGAACGAGGTTAAAAATCGCTCAAAGATTACAACTCGAATCGATGTTACAATCCGAGCCGAAGGTAAAAAGCCGCTCCGAGATTACAACTCGAACCGATGTTACAATCCGAGCCGATTTTAGAAGCACGTTCTTAAACAGATCTCCGGATTTGAAGAACGAGGTTAAAAATCGCTCAAAGATTACAACTCGAATCGATGTTACAATCCGAGCCGAAGGTAAAAAGCCGCTCCGAGATTACAACTCGAACCGATGTTACAATCCGAGCCGATTTTAGAAGCACGCTCTTAAACAGATCTCCGGATTTGAAGAACGAGGTTAAAAATCGCTCAAAGATTACAACTCGAATCGATGTTACAATCCGAGCCGAAGGTAAAAAGCCGCTCCGAGATTACAACTCGAACCGATGTTACAATCCGAGCCGATTTTAGAAGCACGTTCTTAAACAGATCTCCGGATTTGAAGAACGAGGTTAAAAATTGCTCAAAGATTACAACTCGAATCGATGTTACAATCCGAGCCGAAGGTAAAAAGCCGCTCCGAGATTACAACTCGAACCGATGTTACAATCCGAGCCGATTTTAGAAGCACGTTCTTAAACAGATCTCCGGATTTGAAGAACGAGGTTAAAAATCGCTCAAAGATTACAACTCGAATCGATGTTACAATCCGAGCCGAAGGTAAAAAGCCGCTCCGAGATTACAACTCGAACCGATGTTACAATCCGAGCCGATTTTAGAAGCACGCTCTTAAACAGATCTCCGGATTTGAAGAACGAGGTTAAAAATCGCTCAAAGATTACAACTCGAATCGATGTTACAATCCGAGCCGAAGGTAAAAAGCCGCTCCGAGATTACAACTCGAACCGATGTTACAATCCGAGCCGATTTTAGAAGCACGTTCAAACAGATCTCCGGATTTGAAGAACGAGGTTAAAAATCGCTCAAAGATTACAACTCGAATCGATGTTACAGTCCGAGCCGAAGGTAAAATCTGAAGGTAAAAATCCGAAGGATAAAACCGAGCCGAAGGTAAAAATCCGAAGGATAAAACCGAGCCGAAGGAAAAATCCGAAGGATAAAAATCCGAAGGATAAAACCGAGCCGAAGGTAAAAATCCGAAGGATAAAACCGAGCCGAAGGTAAAAATCCGAAGGTAAAAATCCGAAGGATAAAACCGAGCCGAAGGTAAAAATCCGAAGGATAAAACCGAGCCGAAGGTAAAAATCCGAAGGTAAAAAACCGAAGGTAAAATCCGAGCCGAGATTACAACTCGAACCGATGTTACAATCCGAGCCGAGGTTAAAATTCTGAGCTGAAATTGACTTTCACTTGGAAGTGATCAAAATCAAAACCCAACCCATTTTTCAAATAGAATTGGGTCTGGGGGGCATTTGTTGGGGTGTTAAAATGGGCCCACCATTTTAACCCAAAAGCCAATAAAATCCACTCAAGCCCAATATCCCTTACAAGGCCTCAAAGGCCCAACAAAGGCACTATATATACCCCTCAAAGGGCAAGGTAAAAGGGGATTCTCTAACCCTAGAGAAGCCACCCTACTCTCTCTCTCCCCTAAACACCTCATTTTATACATCAATTGTACTGACTTGAGCGTCGGAGGCTCCGCCTCGGGGACCCCCCCTTGGCCTGGAGTTCATCTTGCAGGCACCGTACGTGATCGGAACTCAAGACATCAAGGACGCTCCTTCCATCGTTTCAACCCCGGAACAAGTCGTATTTTTTCTCAATTTCTAGTTTGTAAGGACATTTTTAGCTTTGAGCTATGCCCTCTGTATCACCAAAACAAACCAAAAAAAGAGTTTGGATATCGGATATTTGGGGTATCCGATCCGAAATTTTTTGGATATCGGATATCCGAAGTTTTTCGGATCAGATACGGATATCAGTTTTTATAAATTTTGGATACGGATATCCGATCCGACGTGTGATGTTGGATCGGATATCCGATCCGTGCTCAGCCCTAACCATGTGCTCTACATAAAGGGCTCCAGGAAGAAAAAAATTCGAGAAATAAAGAAACTTCTCACAGAAGGCGGTAACCTATTAATCATCAACGCTACAAAACATATTTTGTGTACTACATGAAAAATCCACAATATCATCAAGAAAATCAAATATCTCCTCTAAAATTTTGAATAATAGGATATCAAACATATTTACAGAGAAGCAAATAGAGAAGCAGACTTGATTGCAAATGTGGGTAATCTAGTTAGTAATAAAATCTTGTAATAGTGTGCATTTACATTCCATTCTTGACATTGATTACTTAGGATTATCTCGTGTAGAGGGGATCCTAATTAATATATATACTCGAGTTAACCGCTAACTTATTAGTTTTTCTGTAACACCCCGACCTCTAATTCAAGACTTCAAGTATTAAAGCATAATTAGCAGGGGAATTAACCTAACTTGGTCGGGACATTACCTGCCGTAACTCCCTCTTGGGAATTACAAGGCAACTATCAATCATAAGCTATTAAACTCCAAAATTAACATAATAATCCTTTTTAATTCCTTAATAAAAGTACGTAACTTAATCAAGAATCTTTACTTAAACTTGTTACAACTTAACTTTAACATAGGTGAACTTTGTAATAGTGAAATCCTCGCCACTACTCGTTTCCGTGGTCCCCAGCAGTACCTAAAACGGAAAACAAAACGGTGAGCCGAAAACTCAGTAACGAGTTACCCTAACATCGTAACATGTAATCCCCCATAATTTTATATATTTTGTTTATATATTTTAACGTATATTAATATATTTAAATATAATTTACGGATTTCAGAAATGAATATGTAATTAAAATATAATTATTTTATTTCATTTTGAATACTTTTAATGATTTACGAAATCAAAATGTATATTTGAATTTTACGTTAAAACGATTTCGAATTACGAAACCACGTTCTATTGAAATTAGAAAGCAATACTAAACATTGTGGATTCATCAACCTAAATCCTACTCCTAGCCCAATTGGGCAAAGCCCAAACCAATAAACCCAACTAAATACTCCCTCCTCTTCTCTACTCTTACGTGAAACCAAAAGAAGAAAAAAAAAAAAGAAAAGAGAAACCCTCCTTCAATTCACGCACAACTCAGCCATCTCTCCTTCCTCCCCTCCACGCCGTCGCCCACTGCCGGACCACCACCTGCACCGACGACCACCGTCGACCCTCGTGGTAACTCCTTCTTCCTCTCCCTTCTTTCGGTTGTCTTGCCCTGCTCCTCCTCGTCGTTTTTCCCCTCCTTAACGGTGTTATTGGTTTCACAGCACCACCTTTGCGCCTAGCCGCGCCGCTGAGCCACCGCCTTCGCCGCCGGTATGCTTCTTCCTCCCCCTTCTCTCTTTTGTCCCTTCCTCTCTTTTGGTCGTGCTTGCTCCCCTCACTCGGTTTTCTGTTTCGCCCAGCCTCCGCGAGTCTCTTCGCCACCCGCACAACACCACCTTCGTCAGCTCAATCGACCGTCGCTGCCGCGCCGCAAAGTCTACCGCCGGCCAGCCTCCTCCTCATTCTCTCCTTGTGGTTATTTCTTAAACCCTAAGTTATTTAAATGTTTTAGTTATACTATTAATTTAATTTATGTTTTGATTGAATTAAATTTATGATTTTTGTGATTTATTTATGAATTTCAGATTTTAATATTGCATAATTGAATTACTAATTTTCAGATTATATATTTTGATTAAAAATAGGGGTTTTAATTATTAAAGCATGGATTTTAAGGTTTTTATAGTTTTAAACCATGGTAGGACGATTACAAGTTATTAAAGTTATTGTTTTTTTTTATGATTTCAAACATGTTAATTATGTTTTGGAGTAGTTTGAAATTAGTTAGATTGCTGGAAATTTAAAGTATGATGCTTTGAAGAGTTTTCAACGAATTTCAATAATTAATATAATAATTATGATGCTAGGAAATCAAATATTCAAGTTTCGATATTGGAAAATGTTCTAATTATGTTTAGGAAGGGTTTGAAGCTCCCTAATGTTGCTGAAAATTCAATATGAATTGATATGAGTCTATATTGGTTGTTGTTAGGTGGAGAATTCTCTTTAGGCAACTTTTGAAAGTGTTAAGGTGACGTATCAGTTTGTTTACACAAGGTACGTACATACCTGTGTGCTTGGAATGTGTGCTAATTGATGAAACCATGTTGAATCTTGTTGTTGAACTTGGTTATGTTGATATTATTGTTGAACTTGGTGATGTTGATATTATGGACGAACTGGGTTATATTGAATGTGCATGTTTAATACTGTTGGACAAACTTATTGAACTTATTTTGCACTATAAGAACTGTAACATGTTAGTATGGATGTTTGATACAAACATGTTGGTTGGGAACACTAGATTATTCTATATGATTGGGTTGGATCAATTGGTTGTTGTTCCCTTTCTATCTTTTCACTACTTTATAAGGGCGGAGGACCTTGTTTAGTAAGTTGAAACTTTATGCCCATATACAGGGTTGCTCATGGTTAAAGGAAAGGTTGGTTAAGTTGGAATGAGTCTTGATTGATGCTTTTATGATCACTTACTTGATTCCAAGATAAAAACAGTTGTGAACAAATGTGAATTGTCTGTCTTATGTAATGGTTGAGTCATAACGGAGTCTCAATTTGTAAATCATGTAAAGTGAAACTGAATAGCAATAGCTTTAGACTGTGCACGTCTGAAGTGACGGACAAACAGGAGTTGGGGTTCATGGTGGTAGCCCATGGCCTTTTCTGGGACCGGATTGATCACCGTGTCCTATTTTTATTTAAACGTTCCTCGATATCGCAGGTCACTGAGGTTACGGAGTCGCGCCCGTACCTCGTCTTCCTTAGTGAAGACTTCTGGATGGTCAACTCGGTCCATTGTCTATTTCAACTAAAATAATATTATGGTTATTAAGCCTAGCTTAGTCTAGTCAAGTATAGTCGTCAAATTATTATGTTTTGTCTGTCCTTACTTATATTTATTAGTATCATGATAGGGTTGTTGGTTTGATAGTATCATGCTAGGATTGTTGTTGTTTTAGTATGTAGTACTCAGCTTTGCTGATTACGTGCTTTGTTTGTGTGTGTTGATCATGGCTATGCCTTATTGATCCTGTGATGACCCATCTTTGGTGAGCAGTCTCTAAGGATCAATAAGTGTTGCCCATCTACAGGTTTGAAGATGATGCATCATTGGGATCGGGATTAGAGAGCTTGTAGTTCTATTCGTTTAATTAAGTGATTTAATTTGTTAACTTGGTTTTGAAATTTGTCATACTATTCGTGTTTCCTTAATTCAGTTAATTGGTTTGGACCTAATATGTAATAGATTATTTATGAACCTAAAAGTTAGTTTTATGTTTTCCGCTGCAAAATTCTGAATAAGCCGTAACGTTTTCACACGGGCGATAATACTTTGATAATTCCCTACAGTTATATTTAAAAAGAGGTTATTTTAGAAAATGGGAATTGTTGGGGTGTTACAAAGTGGTATCTAGAAGCTAAGGTTTTACTTAACAATTTTTAGGCGCCTAACTATCTAGTTATTTAAAATAAATTTCTTAAAAATCGAGATTCTACGTATTATAGTGTTCAAAAATTGGTACTTTTTTTTGGGGGGCCGATTTCATTTTACCTTGTTTGAAAGTATACGATATTCCTTATTTACGTTCGAAATCAAATTATTTTTCCAAGTTAAAGTGATACTTTGGACATTTATTTTTTTTATTATTTATTATTCAAACAAATAAATAAAAATCATATGAATACATTTTTTTTTTAAAAAGGAGTTCATTTTTTTTTAAGTTGTTTCAAGAGTTAAAATTCGTTAATTAGGAAATATAAATCTTTTCGAATTAATAACTTTATTCTCGAATTTATTCGCTACGCATTTTCTTAACTTATTTCATTTTACTTATGTTATATTTTTATTTATGTTATTACTCTACGTTATAATTTTATTATATTTTCGTCCTTTTATTTCGTTATATAAATGATTCTAATGCTTTAGTTTATGAGAGATGGGTAGTATAAGAAGGGCATATAAGATAGAATTATATGTGCATTAGTAGCTAGTCAATGATAAGAAATTGATTGTTATGTATGTGCATGTGCTAATTGTTTAAGTGTTACATTTACAAGTGCATAAAGAATTGTTTGATTCCACCAAACTTAACGATTACTGAACCTTGTTTATGTTTTGGCTGGAAAATCGTTAGTGAGACCTTGAATTGTGTATTTCAGGGATAAAATGTTTCTTTCCAAGTATACCAATATAGGATCCTTCGAGAAACTTGATATAGAAACCCCAGATATTTATGTGAAGAAAATTGTGTTTGGATGTGAATATTATGCTAAGGTTCAAGGGCAACCTATCTTAATGAGAAAGGATATCATAGCAGCCACTATCATTAATTGCTTACCTAACAAATTTCCATACCTAGAACTCAAGGAAAAGTTTAAAGACATGCATTCTGATAATGGAACTCCAAACTTGGCTAAGTATGGAACTTGGGATGGTAGATGGAAATATGATTCAGAAATTCTGACCACCGTTATTGAAGCGGCAGAAAGTGGGTTTAGAGACGGTAAAATCGTAGGGAGTCATGTTGGGGATTCAGTTACAGAAGAACCTATGGGAATTAGTGTAAATAATGACCTAGAGGAAAATGATGTAGCTGTGGAGAATGAGAATGTAGGTGTTGAGGCAGAGTATCCTAACCCAGCGGCTCATGAGCCAACCATTGAGATCTCTAGTGATTCGGATGCAGAGCTCGAAAGTGAACAGGAGATGGCAAGTGAGCCTAATCAAGATGAAGACATGGGTGAAGATGCAAACCCTGAGGAAGACCCCGATGAAGACCCTGAAGAAGAGTTTGATGATTTTGAGATCTAAATTTCACTCCGCAAGTTTCAGGAGCAATGGATAGGCAAGAGGCCACAAATATTTTGAAGTCATTAATAGTTAATTAGCTCTTTTATGTTTTAAAGAATAAGTAGCAAAGCTACAACAGTTTAAGGTTAAAGTTTATTGAAGTTTGAAATGTTCTTTATTATTTTCAAGGATAAATAAACCTTTATAGAGTTAGCAATAGAAGTTAAAGTATTCATTTCCATTTTGAGAATTCCATTATTCGCCAACAATAGTTTATGTTTGTGTCATAGAACCTTTATGTTAATTTTAGGACAAGTGCGTTATTATGGTTTAGAAATTGTTATTAACATTCTTTTGAGGAATAGAGTTAGATTATTGATAATCCAAATGATCATGAGTTTATTTTGGGGACCCAAATGGGAATATTATTACTTATTTGTTGTGATTGAACTTCCATTCATTGGTTTTCAAATTGTATGTCCTTGATGGGGATATTTTCTTGAATGAGTGACGATGATTGCTCTATTATTGGTGTACATTCTTGAATAAGTGTTTGTTGATGCGATTTCTATGATCAAATCTAAATTTCTTTCGTAGAGGGGACATATGAGTTATGTATCGTAGAGTAATTAATTTTAGGTCGCACACTAGAATGTCAAGCAATAGTGAGTTAGTTGCTACTATTCGCCTTTTGGCGGGAAGACTGGCTGAAGAGAGAACTGAGCGTCCTGATTCTACTGGGGACATGTTTGAGAGACTAACCAAAGTTAAGCCACCATACTTTAAGAAGCAAGCTGATCCTACCTTTTTAGAGAACTGGGTTAGAGAGTTTGAGAAACTGTTTGGGGATGTGAACTGTCTTGAGAACAGGAGAGTGGGTCAAGTTGTACTGTACTTGGAAGATGAGGCTGATTTGTGGTGGAGAGAAAATGGGGTTAGACTTAGCGCTGTTGAGAGATTCAATTGGGCTTCGTTGTTACTGCCCTAAGGAAACTCCTTTAATGAGAAAGCAAAAGGCACAATAATTGATAAACCTCGTGATGGGATTGGCTAAATTTGTACAAGGCTAAGATAGACGTACTGTGAAATTCAGAAAGTAAATTTAAGGAACAATATTGGAAGATTGACCTCGTATAGATGTTTTGAGAAGTCCAAAAACCTTTAGTTTTTTCTGTAATGCAAGTGAGGACTTGATGAATAAGGAGTGTGAACTATTTTTCTGCAGTGTGTTAGAAGTGGGTAAAGAAGTTGGAGTGAAAATCAAGTATGTTGCCATTGTGAGTGGATTCATTGATGTGTTTCTGAGTGAAATTGCAAGTATGTTACCTGTTGGAGCCTTTGAGATCACTATACACTTAATTCTTGGAACGACACCTATATCTAAAAGCACCATATAGAATGACACCTCCTGAAATGAGCTAATTAAGACACAATTACAAGAGTTATTTCGTTAAGGGGTATATTAGGCCTAGTGCATAACCGTGAGGAGCTCCTGTGTTGTTTGTTAAGGAGAAAGATAAGAGTATGGAATTATGCATCGATTTTAGGGAACTAAACACCATCAAGAACAAGTATTCTTTGCGTAGGATAGATGACATATTGGACCAATTGAATTGGGCGAGTGTGTTCTCGAAGACTGATTTGGGTTTAAAGTACCACCAATTGAGAATAGCTGATAAGGGCCTAAGACCTCATTAGGATTCGTTATTGTCATTATGGGTTTAGAGTAATGTCTTTTGGGTTAACCAATGCACCTGCATTAATTATGGATTTGATGAATGAGATTTTCTAAAAATTCCGAATTAAGTTCGTTATGATGTTATTGATGATACCCCTATTTATGCAAGGAATGAGAAAGAGCATGACAAACACTTGAGGATTACTTGGAGACGCTTAGGAAGAATCTAATTTTATTAAATGAAGTATACAAATCTTGAAGTCATATGGGTATAAGTGACACCGACAGAAAAGTGAAGGGTTAAATTGATTGAGAACTATGTTACGTAAGGGAATAAATTTAAGAGAAGATTTGAGTGGTCCAGGATCGTTAGAAATCATTGTTGTCTGGAAAAGATGAAAAGAAATACATGAATTGGTGCAAGAGCTAAGAGTTAAGCCAAAAGTTATACACCCATGAAAAGTGTAATGAGGTTCGGTAACAAGGAAAGTTGAACAGAAGGAGTTTCTGTAGATCATGCTAAGATTCAAGCTTAAGTGAGTGACCTACTCCAAAGGACGTGTCCGATATTTGAAGTTTTCTAAGCCTAGATGGCTATTATAGGAGGTTGTGGAAAACTTTTCGAAGAAAGCAAAACCAGTGACCAACTTGTTGAAAAGGAATCGAAATTCAAGTGGAGTGAGAATTGTGAAGAAGCTTTCCAGATTTTAAGGGAATGTTTGACCTCCGCAACTGTTGTCGCGTCAATTGAAACCTTATAAGCCTAATTACCAAACCCATGACCTAGAGTTAGCTGCTATTGTGTTACCTGCGAATATTTGGAGACATTACCTTTATAGGGCAACATGTAAGATCCTTACCGAGCACAAAAGTCTGAAACTTTGGCAATAAGGTCCAGTTGAATCTTGGGGACAACATCGAAAAATGTACTGCTTTCCACCCTGCAATTGATGGTCAGCCTGAGGGGACTAACCAAACTACGGAATATATGTTGAGAGCCTGTGTTATTGACTTTAAGAGCAACTGGGGAACCACCTAGATTCGATTGAATTTCTTGAAAAATAGATACCATGCGAGCAGTAAGATGTCACATGTTGAGGCATTGTATGGGAAAGAAGTGTAGAGGTTTCACTTGTTGAGATGATTTTAGTGAAAATATAGTATTGGGAGCAGAATTCGTTGAAGAAAAGATATCCAAAGTTATTCCCTGAGATGAGTTACGAGGGCGTAACTCGTTTTCTTTAAGGGGCGTAGAATGCGATAGAAATTCGCGCTTTTTACCTATTTTTATGGTATTTTATGCATTTTATGCTCATTTTTAGCAACTTATACATGTTGATGTAAAGGAAATAGATTCTCCGCATAAGAAAATGTGTTCTTGAATATTACAAGTAACTCTTAGTTGGCAAAAGAGTGCACAAGAGTGGCACAAAGTACTTCTACAATAAGAATAAGTTGGAAAGTTTGGAAAGATATGTGAATTTTCGTGTCAAGTTTCGGGACGAAACTTCTTTTAAGAGGGGTAGATTGTAATCCCCCATAATTTTATATATTTTGTTTATATATTTTAACGTATATTAATATATTTAAATATAATTTACGGATTTCAGAAATGAATATGTAATTAAAATATAATTATTTTATTTCATTTTGAATACTTTTAATGATTTACGAAATCAAAATGTATACTTGAATTTTACGTTAAAACGATTTCGAATTACGAAACCACGTTCTATTGAAATTAGAAAGCAATACTAAACATTGTGGATTCATCAACCTAAATCCTACTCCTAGCCCAATTGGGCAAAGCCCAAACCAATAAACCCAACTAAATACTCCCTCCTCTTCTCTACTCTTACGTGAAACCAAAAGAAGAAAAAAAAAAAAAAAAAAAAAGAGAAACCCTCCTTCAATTCACGCACAACTCAGCCATCTCTCCTTCCTCCCCTCCACGCCGTCGCCCACTGCCGGACCACCACCTGCACCGACGACCACCGTCGACCCTCGTGGTAACTCCTTCTTCCTCTCCCTTCTTTCGGTTGTCTTGCCCTGCTCCTCCTCGTCGTTTTTCCCCTCCTTAACGGTGTTATTGGTTTCACAGCACCACCTTTGCGCCTAGCCGCGCCGCTGAGCCACCGCCTTCGCCGCCGGTATGCTTCTTCCTCCCCCTTCTCTCTTTTGTCCCTTCCTCTCTTTTGGTCGTGCTTGCTCCCCTCACTCGGTTTTCTGTTTCGCCCAGCCTCCGCGAGTCTCTTCGCCACCCGCACAACACCACCTTCGTCAGCTCAATCGACCGTCGCTGCCGCGCCGCAAAGTCTACCGCCGGCCAGCCTCCTCCTCATTCTCTCCTTGTGGTTATTTCTTAAACCCTAAGTTATTTAAATGTTTTAGTTATACTATTAATTTAATTTATGTTTTGATTGAATTAAATTTATGATTTTTGTGATTTATTTATGAATTTCAGATTTTAATATTGCATAATTGAATTACTAATTTTCAGATTATATATTTTGATTAAAAATAGGGGTTTTAATTATTAAAGCATGGATTTTAAGGTTTTTATAGTTTTAAACCATGGTAGGACGATTACAAGTTATTAAAGTTATTGTTTTTTTTTATGATTTCAAACATGTTAATTATGTTTTGGAGTAGTTTGAAATTAGTTAGATTGCTGGAAATTTAAAGTATGATGCTTTGAAGAGTTTTCAACGAATTTCAATAATTAATATAATAATTATGATGCTAGGAAATCAAATATTCAAGTTTCGATATTGGAAAATGTTCTAATTATGTTTAGGAAGGGTTTGAAGCTCCCTAATGTTGCTGAAAATTCAATATGAATTGATATGAGTCTATATTGGTTGTTGTTAGGTGGAGAATTCTCTTTAGGCAACTTTTGAAAGTGTTAAGGTGACGTATCAGTTTGTTTACACAAGGTACGTACATACCTGTGTGCTTGGAATGTGTGCTAATTGATGAAACCATGTTGAATCTTGTTGTTGAACTTGGTTATGTTGATATTATTGTTGAACTTGGTGATGTTGATATTATGGACGAACTGGGTTATATTGAATGTGCATGTTTAATACTGTTGGACAAACTTATTGAACTTATTTTGCACTATAAGAACTGTAACATGTTAGTATGGATGTTTGATACAAACATGTTGGTTGGGAACACTAGATTATTCTATATGATTGGGTTGGATCAATTGGTTGTTGTTCCCTTTCTATCTTTTCACTACTTTATAAGGGCGGAGGACCTTGTTTAGTAAGTTGAAACTTTATGCCCATATACAGGGTTGCTCATGGTTAAAGGAAAGGTTGGTTAAGTTGGAATGAGTCTTGATTGATGCTTTTATGATCACTTACTTGATTCCAAGATAAAAACAGTTGTGAACAAATGTGAATTGTCTGTCTTATGTAATGGTTGAGTCATAACGGAGTCTCAATTTGTAAATCATGTAAAGTGAAACTGAATAGCAATAGCTTTAGACTGTGCACGTCTGAAGTGACGGACAAACAGGAGTTGGGGTTCATGGTGGTAGCCCATGGCCTTTTCTGGGACCGGATTGATCACCGTGTCCTATTTTTATTTAAACGTTCCTCGATATCGCAGGTCACTGAGGTTACGGAGTCGCGCCCGTACCTCGTCTTCCTTAGTGAAGACTTCTGGATGGTCAACTCGGTCCATTGTCTATTTCAACTAAAATAATATTATGGTTATTAAGCCTAGCTTAGTCTAGTCAAGTATAGTCGTCAAATTATTATGTTTTGTCTGTCCTTACTTATATTTATTAGTATCATGATAGGGTTGTTGGTTTGATAGTATCATGCTAGGATTGTTGTTGTTTTAGTATGTAGTACTCAGCTTTGCTGATTACGTGCTTTGTTTGTGTGTGTTGATCATGGCTATGCCTTATTGATCCTCTGATGACCCATCTTTGGTGAGCAGTCTCTAAGGATCAATAAGCGTTGCCCATCTACAGGTTTGAAGATGATGCATCATTGGGATCGGGATTAGAGAGCTTGTAGTTCTATTCGTTTAATTAAGTGATTTAATTTGTTAACTTGGTTTTGAAATTTGTCATACTATTCGTGTTTCCTTAATTCAGTTAATTGGTTTGGACCTAATATGTAATAGATTATTTATGAACCTAAAAGTTAGTTTTATGTTTTCCGCTGCAAAATTCTGAATAAGCCGTAACGTTTTCACACGGGCGATAATACTTTGATAATTCCCTACAGTTATATTTAAAAAGAGGTTATTTTAGAAAATGGGAATTGTTGGGGTGTTACATAACATCATTTCAATTCATTTTATTTAATAAACAGGGAGAATAGAATATAGTAAAACATTTAATAAATCATCATTTAAGAAGCATCATCATTTCAGAAACATAATTTTAGAAACGTCATTTCAGAAACATCATTTCAGGAACATTATTTCAGGAATATTATTTCAGGAACATCATTTCAGTAACATTATTTCAGGAACATCATTTCAGTAATCTTTTTCCTTTTAACAGTATTATTCAGGTCGTAAGGACTTTACAGGAAACATGGTAGGACGTCTCCTACGAACAAGGGAAGCCAGTGCTTCATAACAGGGGGAGTCAGTGCTCCATAACAGGGGAATCCAGTGCTTCTTATCAGGGGGAACCTTGGTTCCATATCAGGGGAAGCCAGTGCTTCTTATCAGGGGGAGCCTGGGCTACCAGTTCTTACACTTTCATTTATCATGTTTACATTTCTTTTAATAGAACATTAATCAGGAAAATCTCATTCATTCAGGGTGGTTCAATAAAACCATTAAATCTCGTTTATTTCATAAAATCATTTTATTCAGGAATAATAATTCATTAAATCAATACTTTGCATAAAGCTGCATTATCGTAAAACAATTCAATCAAATCATACTTGTAATCCCGCAAATCATAAAACATCATTATAAAACATCAATCGTTCATAACATCATTCGTATATAAATACATTTCGAAGGGATTGCGGGTACTAGCAATAACCGTTACCTCAATTCCACGATTTGCTAAGCCTTTTCGTTGGTCCGTTCTTCCTGAGCTCCGAGTCTGATTTCTTTCAAAGTATTAAATTATTAAATTAGTATTAAAACGATAAATACTTTAAAACCAATATTTTATAAATAATGAATCCATAGATAGTGAATTTTGAAATAATGAATTTAATAAATATATAATATCATTTTCATGAATTTATTGAAATTATTGTTAAACGAAATTTCAATCTATATATATATATATATATATATATATATATATATATATATATATATATATATATATATATATATATATATATATATATATATATATATATATATATATATATATATATATAAAAATCATTTTACATGCAATATTATTTAATTTCATAAATTAACGAAAATATTGTTTAAATTAAATTTTTAGTAAACAATATAAGTCTAAATTATTATTTAAATTTATATGATTAAAATAAATGAATTGGTTTCATAGAATATTAACATGGGTGTTTAGATAAAAGAATAGAGCTTACTTTTGGGATATTGGGCCAAACAACAAAGAGTTGGGCTTAATTTGGAAAATGGTTTAGGATTTTAAAAGCAGCAAACACTAAATGGGGTTTTTGGTTTCCTGAGATTTTCGAAAAATAACAGGGGAAGCAGGGGAGGGGCACGAGGGAGCACGAAGGGGAGAGAAGAGAGAAGGAAGGAGGCGGCTGAGTGGCTCGGTGCCGCCGAATTGCGCCGGTGAAGGCAACAGCGGCGGTGGGTGGTTCGCGGCGGTGATACAGGTGAGAGAAGGGGGAAAATGGGCTCGGTTGTGCTAAAGAAAAACAGGGGAATAGGGTGCTTCTTGGTTGGGTCTGGGCGGCGGCTTGCCGGAAATCGTGGTCGGGGTTGTTCGGCGAGATGATTAGGGTGGCTGGAGGAGGTGGTGTGTGGCGTGGGTGGTGTTGCGACCAGGGAAAGGGAAAAGAAATAGGGGAGGGCATGTGAATGCGTGTGGAGGAGGAAGAGGGTGAGGGAGTGTGGTGGTGGCCGACGGTGGTTAGGGTAGTGTTAGGTGGTCGATTATGGCTGGTTGGACGGAGGTGGTAGTGGTGGTAGTCGGTGATCACAGTGGTTGCAGTGGTGGTGTTTTGTTGGTTCGAACAAAGGAGGAACAAGGGGGATGATTTCAGTTTAATCCATTGGTTTTGGTTGGGAAATAAAATGGCAATTTGTGTCTGACTATAACACTAAGAAGAGTGAAGAAGAAGATTCAACCCTTGGGGATCAAGCAATGCACCAAGACTGATTTGTGGGAAGGGGAGTGAAAACATACGTGGAGAGGAGGAAGAGAAGGGAAATGGAATTTTGCTCTTCAAGGGCATTTTCGTAATTTCACTAAAGTTAGGCATAATTTCTGAAAATTGGTTTCTAATTTAGGAATTGATAAAAAATAAAAGTGTTTAATTAGAACTAAGTTTTTAAATAATTCTTTATAAAAATATCGCTAACGAAAAATAAATTTAGTTTCCGAATAAAATAAGAACGTTTCAAAATTATTAGAAATCCGAAAATAATTAAAAAAAAATTTAAAAAAATGGCGTTAAGCTCGTAAATATGAAATTAAATTATAAACTGAAAAATAATCGTGTAGCAATATTAAAAATTCAAGCGAAATAAAACTTCGTTAATTAAAATAAAGTTCGAATTTAGGATTTAAAACAATTTTAAGCTAAATAAAAATCATTAAGCATAATTAATCGAATTTTAAAAATTCGGGGTATTACATTCTTACCCCTTAGAAAAAGTTTCGTCCTCGAAACTTGAAAATTGGATTTATAAAATGTTTGTTGAAAATTGAAAACGCTCGAATAAAAGTATGATGTTTTATTTTAAAACCAAGATCTCACAATTTCATTTCAATCCCGACAATGTCTAGCCTTCATTCTGCCATCATCTTTTAGGACTCCGCTTCAACTCGAGACCTAGAACCGAAGAGTAAAGAATACAAAAGGGGCAAAATTATATATTGATCCTTAATCGTCATTAAGGTCAATTACATTTCGCCATCGTCTTTCGTATCTCCACTTGATTTCATATAATAGGATCGAGGAGCAAAGAACATAAAAGGGGCAAACTTGTTAGCATAGACTAGGCTCCTATTTTACTTTGCGAGATCCTGTTTGAAAATATTTTCCACCAAAAATAGTAGTTTGTAATGCAAAATTATAATTCTGAAAATATATGTATATATATAATGAAAATAAATATTTATCTATCAATTGCAATACTCAAATAGTTGTAAAAGTTATTTATTATAATAATAATCTCGTACTCTGAGCTCAGGAGAACTTCCATCGAAGACGGCATCCGCGTATAACCATTAGATTACCAGTACAATCATGTCAGCATAAACATAATCCATATCATAGAGACATAATTCGTAAATTGAAAATTTCAAATTCAACATAAGCATAACATTCATAATCATTTGATCTAACACACGAGCATGGTTGATAACATAATCATTCATAGAAAACATAGTCATTCATACAGCATATCGTTCATGGGCGAATAATTAGAGACACTTCACTTTCATTTGCTATTGGCTCCTTTGCTGCAGAAATCTTTGTCGTTGACTTTCATTATTCGATTCTTTTTTATTTCGATCTCCGGTCTTTCGTCTATGTTGAGTGACTTCGTTAACTGCGTTCGTTGCAGGGGTTCGAATTCAATCACGTGACTAGAAATATATCATTAGACATACGACTTGGTTACTTATCCTTAGGTCGAAAAATCTCGTATTTTGCGGAGAATGCTAAGCCATCAAATATGCCTTTATCATAAACAATCTAGCTTCTAGAAAACTTAGTTCATACTACCTGGTTTTACAAACATGTCATTTTGTCAATTTCTATTCTCAACTCCATTTCATTCCTAAATCATTCATAACTCTTTTCGAATTTCATAACATTCATTAATATCATCAACCTGATAGACAAAATTATCGATAACTTATTTCAATGCTTTATATGCAAGCTCAATTTCATGTCCCCAATATAAATCACACTTTTCCTCACAACATTTTGCAAAATCTTACATTCCCTTGCTTAGCTTTCTTTATGTAGATGATCAGGCATTCTTTCAAAAGCAATCCCTATAAATGATGCGGAAAGGTATACTAAAAACACCGTCAACCTTACTGACAGACTAATTCCTGATAACTTCCTTTGGTATAATCCTCAGAACTCCATGTGTAGCCTCAATTTCATATTTTCACCATAAACCATGTTTGGTCTCGATCACATAATATTTTTGCATAACTTTTTAAGATTCTAGCTTAGCTTCCTTAACATATCTGAAAATACCCTTAGGTGCTTATAACCACAAAACAATCATTATGAAGGGTGCGGGAAAGTAACCCATAAATCAACCTTAAACGCTTTGAACCCTGAATAACCTTGATTTAAGTGATGATTCACCTTTTATGAAATACAAGCTCACACTCTTCTTGTACTCTATCATTCATCCTTAAATACAAACTCATGCTCTTTCGGTACTCTAACAATCAACCTTAAATAATTTATAAACATAAAAGTTCCTTAAAACAATTCATATCCACAAAATCCTGCTTTTATTACTTCTTTCATAAACTTCCTCCAGGACATTAATGATCCTTAAACATTTCATAACATGTCCTTGACAAAAGATTTATAACATGATTCAAATATAAAACAGGAAACTTAGGTTCAAACGTACATGAGAACTAAATTGAAATGGTATCAGCGTTGGCGTCATCTTCTTCTTCCTTGTCAGCTCTCATCATGTAAGCCTTTCCATATGTTGATGGTCGTGGTGGATCATGATTAACCCTAGCATTGTTGTTTCGTTCATGATTGGTCGTGGTTGCTCTTCCAATATCCGCGGGAGGTGGTTTAGGGCAGTCCCTGACAAAATGGTCTTTTCCTCCACATCGATAACACGTCTTCGTTCCTGCACGACATTCACTTTCGGTATGGTTTCTCTTCCCACACTTAGCACACCATACATTACGAGCTGATCTATCATTATAACCTTGGTCTTTTCTATAATTATGGTTTCTTTGGTTTAGCCTTTTAACTCCTCCATGGTTTTGATTATCATTTTTCCTTTTCTCACCAACATTTTGTGCTTCTCGAAGTAATACAACTCGTTCAACATTAACTGCGATATCAACCATATCTTGATAGGAAGTAAACCTTTGAGTTGCCAACCTATCTTGGTACTTCAAATGAAGACCTCGCTCAAAACGGTTCATCCTGGATTGCTTTGTCGATACCAGCTCCGGTGCAAATCTTGACAATTCCATGAACTTGTTTGCATATTCCATAACACTCATTGTTCCTTGTTGCAAGTGTAAAAACTCGTCTTCCTTTTGTTTCCTCAGGGATGGTGGATAAAACTTATCTCTTAGTAACTTTTGCAGTTCGGTCCAACCAAATCTAGGCTCATTCTTCCTTTCCTAATTAACTTTCCACCATAAACTTGCTTGACCCGTTAAGTAAAACACGGCGAAATCGACTCTCCATTCCTTAGGACATTGCAAGGTTTCAAACAACTGATCTATGCGATTAATCCAATCCTCGAATTCTACAGGGTCGGGCTTGCCATCGTAAGATGGTGGGTTCAGGGATGAAAACTTTTTGAACATTGATGCATTTTCGTTCGCATTCGTTGATTTCTGTTTATGAGAATCTTTAATTAATTCAACTAACATTGTGCTAACGGTTTCTAATCGTTCCATCCTTTCTTTGTGATCTTCGATAGGTTGATCATCATTGGGATCATCATGGGCAACATCCTCGTAGATAGTGTCATCGTTGACATGGACGTTGTGCTCGTGGTGCGCTCCACCGTTAATATCGTTAGCAGCCTCGATAGTCGACATTCTGCATAATATACTTGATTAGGAAACATAAACAACAGGAAAATAATACTTTTTTAGCCCGTTCCTACACTCACACTCATTTCATTTTAACATGATTTTAACATTTTCTTTTTAACTTATTCCTTAAAACTCTTTGCTTAAAGCCTATTGAATTATACTACGCGCAAAACCCGTAAGGTTTAGCACTTAGGGTCCAGAACCTTTGCTCTGAATACCAAACTGTAACACCCTGACCTCTAATTCAAGTATTAAAGCATAATTAGCAGCGGAATTAACCTAACTTGGTCGGGACATTACCTGCCGTAACTCCCTCTTGGGAATTACAAGGCAACTATCAATCATAAGCTATTAAACTCCAAAATTAACATAATAATCCTTTTTAATTCCTTAATAAAAGTACGTAACTTAATCAAGAATCTTTATTTAAACTTGTTACAACTTAACTTTAACTTAGGTGAACTTTGTAATAGTGAAATCCTCGCCACTACTCGTTTCCGTGGTCCCCAGCAGTACCTAAAACGGAAAACAAAACGGTGAGCCGAAGACTCAGTAACGAGTTACCCTAGCATCGTAACATCATTTCAATTCATTTTATTTAACAAACATGGAGAATAGAATATAGTAAAATATTTAATAAATCATCATTTCAGAAGCATCATCATTTCAGAAACATAAGTTTAGAAACGTCATTTCAGAAACATCATTTCAGGAACATCATTTCAGGAACATTATTTCAGGAACATCATTTCAGTAACATTATTTCAGGAACATCATTTCAGTAATCTTTTTCCTTTTAACAGTATTATTCAGGTCGTCAGGACTTTACAGGAAACATGGTAGGACGTCTCCTACGAACAGGGGAAGCCAGTGCTTCATAACAGGGGGAGTCAGTGCTCCATAACAGGGGAAGCCAGTGCTTCTTATCAGGGGGAACCTTGGTTGCATATCAGGGGAAGCCAATGCTTCTTATCAGGGGGAACCTTGGTTCCATATCAGGGGAAGCCAGTGCTTCTTATCAGGGGGAACCTTGGTTCCATATCAGGGGAAGCCAGTGCTTCTTATCAGGGGGAGCATGGGCTCCATATCAGGGGAACTTGACCAGTTCTTACAATTTCATTTATCATGTTTATATTTATTTTAATAGAACATTAATCAGGAAAATCTCATTCATTCAGGGTGGTTCAATAAAACCATTAAATCTCGTTTATTTCATAAAATCATTTCTTTCAGGAATAATAATTCATTAAATCAATACTTTGCATAAAGTTGCATTATCGTAAAACAATTGAATCAAATCATACTTGTAATCCCGCAAATCATAAAGCATCATTATAAAACATCAATCGTTCATAACATCATTCGTATATAAATACATTTCGAAGGGATTGTGGGTACTAGCAATAACCGTTACCTTAATTCCACGATTTGCTAAGTCTTTTCGTTGGTCCGTTCTTCCTGAGCTCCGAGTCTGATTTCTTTTAAAGTATTAAATTATTAAATTAATATTAAAATGATAAATACTTTAAAACCAATATTTTATACATAATGAATCCATAGATAGTGAATTTTGAAATAATGAATTTAATAAATATATAATATCATTTTCATGAATTTATTGAAATTATTGTTAAACGAAATTTCAATCTATATATATATATATATATAGATTGAAAGGAGGAACAAGGGGGATGATTTTAGTTTAATCCATTGATTTTGGTTGGGAAATAAAATGGCAATTTGTGTCTGACTATAACACTAAGAAGAGTGAAGAAGAAGACTCAACCCTTGGGGATCAAGCAATGCACCTAGACTGATTTGTGGGAAGGGGAGTGAAAACATACGTGGAGAGGAGGAAGAGATGGGAAATGGAATTTCGCTCTTCAAGGGTATTTTCGTAATTTCACTAAGTTAGGCATAATTTCTGAAAATTGGTTTCTAATTTAGGAATTGATAAAAATAAAAGTGTTTAATTAGAACTAAGTTTTTAAATAATTCTTTATAAAAATATCGTTAACGAAAAATAAATTTAGTTTCCGAATAAAATAAGAACGTTTCAAAATTATTAGAAATCCGAAAATAATTAAAAATTTTAAAAAAAATGGTGTTAAGCTCGTAAATATGAAATTAAATTATAAACTGAAAAATAATCGTGTAGCAATATTAAAAATTCAAGCGAAATAAAACTTCGTTAATTAAAATAAAATTCGAATTTAGGATTTAAAACAATTTTAAGCTAAATAAAAATAATTAAGCATAATTAATCGAATTTTAAAAATTCGGGGTATTACATTTTCAATTGGTCTTGCACGCATCTGATGTACAATAAATTTTATTATACGTCTGAGTTATCAATAGTTTTGGTAACTTTGAACACGTTTTATTTAACTTTTTCTATTACTCCTCCGTATTTTTTTAAGGGATTACAAGTTGACCTGCACAAGTATTAAAAAAGCTTAGTTGAATGTTACTTCATATATAATAATGAAACAAGTGAGGTACTTGATAATAAAGAACTAATTCTTTTGTCCCATAATATAGTATATGTTTGACTTTTTTCTTGGGAATTTAACAATTAATATTGTTGTACTTTTTTAGGAGGATTAATATTGTTGTACTTTACTACAAAAGTATACCAAAAAAAAACCAAAAAAAAAAACAATAAAGGTATGGAGGAGGGGGGATTGTAGAGTAAAAAATCAATAACACAATATTCAATAGTAGAAACATCAATCATGACACATATTTTGTTATTAATATTAGAACAATTTGGGTATTTAAATTGTTTGATAAGGATATGATGGGAAAAAAAATTAAATGATTAAACACAAAAGTGTTAAAATAGGCACAACATTTTGGGATACCCTAAATGAAAAACAAGTATTATATTTATTATGGGACAGAAGGGAGCACTAGTAGAAAAAAGGTCAAGTGTTTTGGGGAAAATTCCCTCAAGTTCTGGTGATTATGCCCCCATCACTTGGAAGTGAAGCACTTGATAATATTTCAAGTGCTCGGAGTTGACCAAGCACTTGATTTGTGAAGTGCTTGGGGTTTTGGAAAACCCCAAGCACTTGATATTAACAATTGTTTTTTAAATAAAATCTACTAGCACCTTACCACTATAGGACAATACCATGTAGCTGTTAGCCTGTACCTACACCAAGGAACCTTATTCCACCACAACGTATGTACTATACACCAATAGGCATGTCCCTTGCTCATCCATACACCATTCAATAACACAAGTATAAAAAAAATTCAAAATAAATATCAAACAACGATTTAAAACAAATTTTATATAAATTGATTAATGGAAAAAGGTAGATTACTTCTGTATTAAAATATTCATTACAATACTAAAAACGCGATCAATCAAAGACATTCATTAGTAATAAATGGTGCCAACTTGTCTCAAACACTTTTTATTTCATCAATCGTGAAGGAACGCTCCCTTGGTTTGTTCATGAATACATATAATCAAACTCAACAAAAAAACACATAATACCCTAGTTGGAGACATAAATATTGTAAAATATAATATAAACAATATTTTAAAACAATAAATGAGTTCTAGGACATATTTTGACTAAAATAGTCGTTTTCACTCCCAAGTCTCAACTAACGAACCAAAATAGGTATTATAAACCCTTTGCACATTTAATATACTTAGTATTAGGTTACCAATATTCATTCTAATCTACTTTGGTCAAGTTATGCACATTTAAGGCTCGTTTGATCGTTATAGGACATATTTTGATTATAATAGTTGTTTTCTTTCCCAACTCTCAACTAGTGAAGCTAAATAGATATTCTAAATCATTTTCATGTTTAATATACTTGGTACTAAGTTTCTAAGACTCATTATCATCTACTTTGGTCAAGTTATGCACATTTAAGGCTCGTTTGACCGTTAAATGACATATTTTGACTATAATGGTTGTTTTCGCTCCCAACTCTCAACTAATGAATCTAAATAGGTATTCTAAAACCTTTACATGTATAATATACTTAGTATTAGGTTGATAAGACTCATTCTAATCTACTTTGGTCAAATTATTCACATTTAAGACTCGTTGATCATTTCAGCTCCACTAGAACCGAGATCCGTCGATTCCGAATATCCATAAATGGAGTATTTAATTCACTTAAATACTTGATCCGTTCACGTACTATTTGTGTGACCCTACGGGTTTGTAGGAAATAATTCCCTTGGTCCAAGTATGCATTCATGGCTAAGTCTAATAAATGCGGTTCAGTATTAATTAATTATACAAGTTAATAATTCAGTGAGATCAAGTGAACTGTATGCCTAGCTAGAGGCCGCTTCAGTTCAAGTGGAATTAATAATATTAATCCACAGCTTACTCTTGACTGAACCCGTAGGGTCACACAAATAGTACGTGAACGGATCAAGTATTTAAGTGAATTAAATACTCCATTTATGGATATTCGGAATCGACGGATCTCGGTTCCAGTGGGAGCTGAAATCGTCAAAAGACAAATTATGAATACTCCGGAAACGATGATATTGCCGGAAACGGAAATATGGATCGTATCGGAAATATAAATATTATCCAAGTCGTAGATTTTGCCGGAAACGGAAACATGGTACGTATCGGAAAATATTATCGGAAATGGAAATATTGCCGGAATCGGAAATATTGCCAGAAACGGAAATATTGCCGGAATCGGAATTATTATCGGAATCGGAAATAAATTCCGAAATCGGAAATATTAAATATTTGTTCGAACGGAAATTAATTCAGGAGTCGGAAATATTAAATATTGTTCGAATCGGAAATGAATTCCGGAATCGGAAAATTAATCGGAAGCGCGTCGTACGAAATAATCATCGGACGAGCTTGCTAGACGCAAGGCCCAACACGAAGCTAGGCCCGCGCCTAGCGAAGCCCGCGCAAGCACAGCAGGCGAGCAGCAGCAGCCCGCCAAGCAAGCAGGCCCAGCCAAGCACGGAGCAAGGCCAGGCCCAGCAAGCAAGGCAAGGCCAGCAGGCTGGCGCGCCCTTCGTGGGCTGCGTACCAGCGCTGCTGGGCCGAGCCAACCCACGCGCGAGGGCAGTGCCCCTTGTGGGCTGTTCTTGCGTGTCATTGTGTTCGTGCGTGTTTCGAATCCTTAGGCATTTAGGATATGTCCGATTAGATTATTTTCCTAAAATTAGTTGTTAAGCTAAACACTAAAAACAATAGATTTAATTTAAGTCTAATTCTAATTGAATTAGATAAATTGAATCCTAGTAGGTTTCTAGTTCCGATAATCCTACCCTATAAATACGTGATGGAAATCACAATTTATATACATCAACCTAAAGTATTCATATAGTTTTAAGTTAAAAACTAAGCTTAATAATTTGCCAAATAATTAAGTACGAATAACATAATACCTTAGGCTAAATTCTAGTTAATTGAATCTAAGGCGGATCCGAGCGTGCTGTGGACTATCTATGGAGGGACTACACTTGGAGTCCTAAACTTGTTCTTGTTCGGTTCCGGAGCAGCTAGGGAAGGCACGCTACACATGTATGTATCCTAAATTATGCTAATTGGTTATGTGGCAACTAATTTGGATTCTCGCCTTTATGGTTTTTCCGCATGAAATATATGTTTTATATTTGTCATAACCTAACAGTGGTATTACGAGCCTCTAATTAATTCCATAATCAATTATAGTTAACATGGTTAAATTTTATAAATTTGCAATGAATTAAAGGGGTGATTAATTTCGATTTTTGTAATTAATTGCAAATTCGTGCGATTATTTAATTATATGTTCGCAGGATTTTCGGCAGTTTAGTCAATAATGGTCGAAATCCTATAATTTTATAGTGAATTTTGCATGTAAACGGCGTTTTAAAATTTTGACCAAAATCAAAGATTTGATGCCGAACCTTGAATCCCCAAATTCGAAGCCTAACTATGACTTTTCGGAGGTTTTAGTTTTTTCGAACGCAAAATTTATAATTTTTTGGATATTAAATTAAATATTTGCGATTATTGTTTGTAAATCTTGAATCTATGATTGACCTACTATATATGTTTAACAATTTTAATGCCTAAGCTTGTTAGTTATACAACCTAATTTGTAATTGTAATTAATTTGTTCAAATTCGAATAATTTAGAATTGGATTTGATTTTCATAATTAATTAGCAATTTAATTAGGAATCTATGATTAAAAACCACCATAAAATTTGTTAAAACTAAAAAGTTTTAAAATTTTATGACCTAGATTTGAATCCATGAAAATAAATATAATCGGAAATTAATTTGAATAATAAATTTTCGATTTTTTGCCCAAAATTTATGAAATTAATATGATTCATTAATTCGTCTATAAATTTAAAAAATAAAAGTTTTGATTTTTATAAAATCCGTTCACGAATCTTGCACGCACATAGCAATGGACGCTAAGTGTTACCCTTAAGGGGTGTTGTATAGTGCGGGCATGCGACGACGAGCAAAGGAGCTCGTCGCCCATGCGGTACGAATGCAGCGAGCAAGGGCGTGGCACATGCGCGCAAGGCAGCAACCCTGCCTAGCGCTATGTGCTGCGAGCAGTGAGCAAGTGGGGCGAGAAGCAAGGCAGCTCGATTAACACAGCCGCGCGCGCGGGCAGCTAGAGCTGGCTCGACCAGCGAGCGCTGCCCAACCAAGCGAGGGATGCCTCGCCACATCGAGCGAGCGGGATGCGCGCAATCGTGGCTTGCTCGGCTTGCTGCGTTTGCGCGTGGTCGCTTGGGCTTTGCGGTACGATCAGTCGAGTGCCAGCCCATTGGGCGCTGCTGCTAGTTGAGCTCGACGAGGCATGGGCGCGAGCCCATGGCCTTGTCTTGGCCCAATTGGTTCGTTTTAATTTTAATTTTGATTTTCGGTTGAAAAACGATTTTAATTAGATTTAAATTCGTAATTTAATTTTTTCTCAGAATTTAATTTTGAATAATTTAATTATTATAAATTTTATTTATACTAATTATTTTACTAAAATTAAAACCTTGATTAAATTTAACTTAATTAATTTAATTCAACTAAAAATAAATTAAAGGATTTAAATAATAATTTATATGAGCTTTAAATTTTAATTAAATTTGTAAGTTTCCGGTTGGACTAGGAAATACAATTTTATGTTTAAAATTAGTAAAGCATGTAAATTTCTTGGTTTAAGTGAGAGCGTTTTAGTCATAAACTCTTGATTATGTCTACATTCCTTTAAGGTTAAAACAACTCGATTCGAATTAATAAGGATTGAATAATTTGTAGATTATTGGAAACCTTGATTAATTGCTGCAAATATTTATGTGATGCATAATATGTTCTACTAACCAGCTATGTGGGCTATTCATTGATAAATGAATGGGTGAATGGTATATTGTAAATGTACTATTTTGCAGGTTACGGAAAGTGACTAGTATGGCCCAAATAGGATAGTAATTAAATATGGTCTGCGTACCATTAATTTGAATGTAAAATTGGTCTAAAGTACCAAAGTTTTATTGCTTTAAATATGATATGCGTACCATCAAATAGTTGTAATTAGTTTCAATTATAGCTTATCCTATTTGAAGAAAATGGCGCCTCCCATGGTGAAATTCAAGACGGAGTTTGCAATCCATTTTCAAGACGGAGTTTGAAGTTGAAGCTTCAAGATGAAGTCGGGCCATACTAGATCACGTTTATATCTTATGCATGCTTTAAGTTATTTATTTCTTTAAATATGTCTTAATTATGCATGAGATTGTGGCTTGATTATGTTGCATGATTAAGGATTTTAGTTCACTTAAAATCTAACCAACATAGTAAGAGCCTTAAGTTCCGAACTTTAAAAATTGAGTTAAAAGGTGTCATGCCAAAATAACACTTACTTGGATAACCTTTACATCAATCTTAGTAATAGTTTTCCGCCATAGCGAGGTGTTACTTATTGATCCTAAAGGGGTAAGGTACACAAATAATTGTGAGTACATGTTAGTTTTGGTGAAACTCAACGATATAAGTAAGGAGTCTTTTTATGTCGTGGCAAATGAGATAGATTTACCTAATAAGATCTTAGACGTACCTATCAACCAAGAGTAGTTTCTAGACTATTAGCAAAGGCTTTGCTTACCTAAAATATTTTAGAATTGAGTCTAAATACATAATGTGCTTAATTCTTCAATGATTTAAGGGTCTTGGAATCATTTTATTCACACCTGCCGGAACACATAACTTGAATAAAATGCTTAATAAACATTGAATTATGCATGCATGATAGAATTTAAGTTTATTAAGAGAAACTGTGAATGGTTCTGGGCTAGTTTTGGAACTGGAAGAGTGTTTCCATGTTCCAAGTCTTACTAAAAACATCATTTATGTTTCTTGCTTAGATGCTAAGGGGTTTTCCTTTTTAATAAAAGACAATAGTTGTTCGTTTTATTTTAAAGAGATGTTTTATGGATCTGCTAGATTAGTCAATGGACTTTATTTATTAGATCACGACAAACAAGTTTATAACATAAATATCAAAAGGCCAAAAAGAATGATTCAGATCTCACCTATCTGTGGCATTGTCGATTAGGCCATGTTAACATAAAGCGCATAGAAAGACTTCAAAAGGAAGGCATTCTAGAACCATTTGACTTAGAGGATTATGGTAAGTGCGAATCATGTTTACTTGGCAAAATGACAAAACAACCTTTCTCTAAAGTTGGAGAAAGAGCAACTGAACTATTGGGTTTAATCCATACAGATGTATGTGGACCAATGAGTACAAATGCTAGAGGTGGTTTCAGCTACTTTATCACTTTCACTGATGACTTCAGTAGATATGGTTATGTCTACCTAATGAAGCATAAGTCTGAATCCTTTGACAAATTCAAGGAATTTCAGAGTGAAGTAGAGAATCAATTAGGCAAGAAGATTAAGGCACTGCGGTCTGATAGAGGCGGTGAATATCTGAGCTATGAATTTGATGACTATCTGAAAGAATGTAGAATTCTATCAGAATTGACTCCTCCTGGAACACCTCAATGGAACGGTGTGTCAGAACGGAGGAATAGAATCTTGCTAGACATGGTTAGATCAATGATGGGTCAGGCCGAACTTCCAATAGAATTTTGGGGACATGCACTAAATACAGCTGCACTCACTATAAATAGAGCTCCGTCTAAAGTTGTTCTCCATATGAGTTATGGTTTGGAAAGCCTCCAAATGTGTCTTTTCTTAAGATTTGGGGTTGTGAAGTATACGTTAAACGATTAATTTCAGACAAACTTCAACCAAAATCTGATAAATGTATCCTTGTGGGCTATCCAAAGGAAACAAAGGGGTATTACTTCTACAATACATCTGAGAACAAGGTGTTTGTTGCTCGAGATGGTATCTTTTTGGAAAGAGATCAAATTTCCAAAATGACAAGTGGGAGAAAAGTAGACCTCTAAGAAATTCGAGTCGAACAACAAACTCTAGAGAATGCTCAAGATGACATTCAAGTTGAAACTCATAGATCTTTAGAAGTATCTGGTGAGAATCAGGAACCATCTAGAAATGTAACCCCGCGTAGATCGCAGAGATATAGGTCTCAACCGGAAAGGTACTTAGGTATTTTGACGAACGAGAGCCATGAAGTTCTATTACTTGAAAGTGATGAACCTGCGACTTACAAACAAGCTATGACGAGCCCTAGCTCCAAACAATGGCAAGAAGCCATGCAATCTGAATTAGACTCCATGTCTGAAAACCAAGTTTGGAATTTGGTCGATTTGCGAGATGGCTACCAAGCCATAGGAAGAAAATGGGTTTTCAAACTGAAAAGGACAAGGATGGGAAACTAGAAGTTTTCCAAGCTAGATTAGTTGCAAAAGGTTACAGGCAAGTCCATGGTGTGGATTACGATGAAACCTTTTCACCAGTTGCAATGCTAAAGTCTATTCGGATAATGTTAGCAATCGCTGCATATTACGATTACGAAATATGGCAGATGGATGTCAAAACCGCTTTCTTAAACGGCAATTTAACAGAAACTGTGTTTATGACACAGCCTGAGGGTTTTGAGGATCCAAAGAATGCAAAAAAGGTATGTAAGCTTAAGAAATCCATTTACGGATTAAAGCAAGCATCTAGGAGCTGGAATATACGTTTTGATGAAGCAGTCAGTGACTTTGGCTTTGTCAAGAACGCAGGAGAATCTTGTGTATACAAGAAGGTCAGTGGGAGCAAAATTGCTTTTCTAGTATTATATATTACTTATCGGAAATCACATTCCTATGTTGAACTCTGTCAAGATTTGGCTTGGGAAATGTTTTTCGATGAAGGATCTAGGAGAAGCACAGTACATATTGGGCATCAAGATTTACAAAGATATATCTAAAAAGATGATTGGACTTAGGCAAAGCACATATATCAATAAGGTGCTTGAAAGGATCAATATGGAAGACTCCAAGCGAGGCTACCTACCCAAGTTTCATGGAATGACTCTAAGCAAGACTCAGTGCCCAAAAACATTGGATGAGCGTAGAAGAATGAGTGGGATTCCATATGCATCATTGATTGGTTCAATAATGTATGCTATGATATGTACACGCCCGAATGTTGCGTATGCACTCAGTGCTACGAGCAGATACCAGTCAAACCCAGGAGAGGCACATTGGACTGCTACCAAGAATATTCTGAAGTACCTGAAAAGGCACAAAGATGATTTCCTGGTCTATGGTGGAGATGATGAATTAATTGTTAAAGGCTATACGGACGCAAGTTTTCAAACCGACAAGGATGATTTCAGATCACATTCTGGGTTTGTCTTCTGCCTCAACGGAGGTGCAGTAAGCTGGAAAAGTGCTAAGCAAAGCACTATTGAGGATTCTACAACTGAAGCGAAGTACATTGTTGCACATGAACCAGCAAAGGAAGCTATTTGGCTAAGGAAGTTCATAGGTCAGCTTGGTGTAGTCCCCTCCATTAAAGGACCAATAGCTCTATATTGTGATAATAACGGAGCTATTGCACAGGCAAAGGAGCCTAGACACCACCAGAGAGTCAAGCATGTACTTCGTAGATTTCACCTTCTACGAGAGTTCGTTGAAAGAAAAGAAGTCGAGATAAGCAAGATTGGAACTGACGACAACATCTCAGATCCATTAACTAAACCTCTGCCACAAGCGAAGCACAATTCGCACACTGCAGCTATGGGAATCAAGCATGTTGGAGAATGGCTTTGATATCCTTATTTAATGTTTTAAAGTTTTAGAGTTTAATACTTTGTAAAACGTTATTGTTTAACCATTCATATTAATGAATAGAATTCATTTTTCCATTTAATTTGTGGTTTATTAAATGATGAGTCCCTTCAATTTGACGATATATTCAAGATAGACTGTTAGAACCAGTCTTGTGACTAAGAAATGTCTATCAAGTGAACTTGAATGTCAAAAGTTGAAAATGGTCCCTGGTAGGGTCACACAAATAGTACGTGAACGGATCAAGTATTTAAGTGAATTAAATACTCCATTTATGGATATTCATAATCGACGGATCTCGGTTCCAGTGGGAGCTGAAATCGTCAAAAGGCAAATTATGAATACTCCGGAAACGATGATATTGCCGGAAACGTAAATATGGATCGTATCGGAAATATAAATATTATCCAAGTCGTAGATGTTGCCGGAAACGGAAACATGGTACGTATCGGAAAATATTATCGGAAATGGAAATATTGCCGGAATCGGAAATATTGCCGGAAACGGAAATATTGTCGGAATCGGAAATATTATCGGAATCGGAAATAAATTCCGAAATCGGAAATATTAAATATTTGTTCGAAACGGAAATTAATTTCGGAATCGAAAATATTAAATATTGTTCGAATCGGAAATGAATTCCGAAATCGGAAAATTAATCGGAAGCGCGACGTACGAAATAAACATCGGACGATCTTGCTAGACGCAAGGCCCAGCACGAAGCTAGGCCCGCGCCTAGCGAAGCCCGCGCAAGCATAGCAGGCGAGCAGCAGCAGCCCGCCAAGTAAGCAGGCCCAGCCAAGCACGGAGCAAGGCCTGGCCCAGCAAGCATGGCAAGGCCAGCAGGCTGGCGCGCCCTTCGTGGGCTGCGTACCAGCGCTGCTGGGCCGAGCCAACCCACGCGCGCGGGCAGCGCCCCTTGTGAGTTGTTCGTGTGTGTCGTTGTGTTCGTGCATGTTTCGAATCCTTAGGAATTTAGGATGTGTCCGATTAGACTATTTTCCTAAAACTACTAGAGTTAGTTGTTAAGCTAAACACTAAAAACAATAGATTTAATTAAAGTCTAATTCTAATTGAATTAGATAAATTGAATCCTAGTAGGTTTCTAGTTTCGATAATCCTACCTTATAAATAGGTGATGGAAATCACAATTTATACACATCAATCTAAAGTATTCATATAGTTTTAAGTTAAAAACTAAGCTTAATAATTTGCCAAATAATTAAGTACGAAAAACATAAAACTTTAGTCTAAATTCTAGTTAATTAAATCTAAGGCGGATTCGAACGTGCTGTGGACTATCTACGGAGGGATTGCACTTGGAGTCCTAAACTTGTTCTTGTTCGGCTCGGGAGCAGCTAGGGAAGGCACGCTACACATGTATGTATCCTAAATTATGTTAATTTGTTATGTGGCAACTAATTTGGATTCCTGGCTTTATAGTTTTTCCGCATGAAATATATGTTTTATATTTGTCATAACCTAACAGGGTTCAGTCAAGAGTAAGTTGTGGATTAATATGATTAATTTCACTTGAACTGAAGCGGCCTTTAGCTAGGCATTCAGTTCACTTGATCTCACTGAATTTATTAACTTGTTAATTAATATATAGTGAACCGCATATATTAGACTTATCATTAAATGCATAATTGGACCAAAGGCATTATTTCCTTCAGTTAGTGGGTTAATTAATGAGTTAATTAGGTTTTTAATTGGTGGGTTGATTAGAGATGTTAATTAGGGATTAGGTGGGTTAATTAGACTTTAATTGGTTTTTTATGGGGTTGATGACGTCATTAAAATATTTGGTGTATTTAGTACTGAAATGGGGGTATTTCTTGTATTAAGTTTTGGAATATGGGTATTTTATGTATTATCGAAACTTGATGGGCGTTTGGTGAATTACGTCAAAACTCGGGGGTATTTCATGAAATATCTGAAGAAAAAAATATGGGTTGATGAGTGGATTAATTAGATGTTAATTGAGTTTTAATGGGCTCAACATGTCATAAACCTGTTGTAGGCGGTAGTATGTCCCTACGTGGCAGTACTCTCTCTTTTCTCCCTCAGTATATACAGTCATCATCATTAATTTATCACCATCTCGTTGAGTTTTTGACCGGTTATCGGTCACTTGAGCCCAATAAAAGTCGTTGGGTAGTAAAGGTGAGATTATTAAAAAAAAATATCGTATGTGGGATTAATAAAAGAAAACCGGCCAAAAATTTGATTAATATTACCAAATTTTCCTATATTATATTGTATGTATGGAGACTGTGTGAGAGAAAGTGAAAGATCGATTAATATATTTAGGAGTATGGGCTATGAAAAGTGAAAGAAAGAATAGTGTTAGAAGATTTCCATAAAAAAAAAGTGTAATACTTAAAAACATGTCAATTTAGGCAAATATAACACTTTGAAAAATAGAGGGAATACATAGAAAGTTCCTAGACTTTCTAACTCCCACAAAATGGAGAAACTAGGTCATGTTCAATTTGATTTATTGAGTTAAATAAGATCTTGTAAGTTTAGCTAATTTCAGATAATTTCAGGTCTAATAAGTTGAAAAGAACACGCCCTTATTTAACTTATATCATATAAAATAAGTAAATGAGTAAAAAAATGTTAAAATAAGTTCAAATGAGTGAAAAAAGAAGCCTTAAAATAAGATTAGATGATGTAGGGAAATTAAGTTTTAAAACAAAAAACCTCAAGTGCGGGCTCATTTTAAGGGGTTTAGTGCGGGCTTTTACATGTGCAGCACATGGCCTGCCCGCACTTGATGTTTCTCAAGTGCTGCCAAAATATTGGCAGCACTTGATGTTTCAAGTGCTGCCAATTTGGAAAATGAGCCCGCAATTGACATATTTTGTGCTGCCAATTTTAGAATATGAGCCCGCACTTGATATATTTGGTGCTGCCAATTTTTAAAATGAGCCCGCACTTGACATATTTGGTGCTGCCAATATTGAAAATGAGCCCGCACTTGACATATTTGGTGCTGCCAAATTTGAAAATGAGCCCGCACTTGTCATAGAAATGGGCAGCACAAACATAAAAATGAGCCGCACTTTGCCTATAAATGAGCCGCACTTGATCTAGATTTGTTGTATAACCGATTTCCCTGCTACATATTACAATTAGACTACGCCACTGATTAACCTCCATACATCATATTAAAAAGTATCCAATTATATAGATAATTAAATTAAATAGTATATAATTGTAAATATAAAAGTCGATTACATTACAATCATATGAAAAACTAGCTAGCATCCATAATTTAAGATTCTATACAATAAAATATCAAAGACAATCACTGGTAATGAAATTTGCCAACATTTCTCGAACTTCATCTATCTCCTCAAAGGTGAAAGGCCGCTCCCTCGGATTATTGAATACCTTAAAAAGATAACCATCAAAAAAAAAAAATACACACTTTAGTTATATTATAAATATTGAATCGTACAATAAATTAAGACTAAATTTGTTCATAACAAAGAAATAATGAACCGTATAATAATAAAATTGGTTAATTTCGGTCACAACTTTCAACTAATGAACTGAAATGAGTATTTTAAAGTCTTTCCATGTTTAATACACTTAGTTTTATGTTTCAAAGACTCATTCTCACCATTTTGGTGGAAGTTATGCACATTTAAGCTTCGTTAGTTCATTATCGATCACGTTTTGACTAAAATGGCTAATTTCGATCCTAACTTTCAACTAATGAACTTAAATGAGTATTTTAAAGTCTTTCTATGTTTAACACACTTAGTTTTATGTTTCAAATACTCATTCTCACCCATTTGGTGAAGTTATGCACATTTAAGCCTCGTAAGTTCATTATCGGTCACATTTTGACTAAAATGGCTAATTTCGGTCCCAACTTTCATCTAATGAACTTAAATGAGTATTTTAAAGTCTTTCCATGTTTAATACACTTAGTTTTGTGTTTCTAATACTCATTCCCACCCATTTGGTGAACTTATGCACATTTAAGCCTCGTTAGTTCATTATCGGTCACGTTTTGACTAAAATGGCTAATTTCCGTCCCAACTTTCAACTAATGAACTTAAAAGAGTATTTTAAAGTCTTTCTATGTTTAATACACTTAGTTTTATGTTTCAAATACTCATTCTCGCCCATTTGGTGAAGTTATGCACATTTAAGCCTCGTTAGTTCATTATCGGTCACATTTTGACTAAAATGGCTAATTTCGGTCCCAACTTTCATCTAATGAACTTATATGAGTATTTTAAAGTTTTTCCATGTTTGATACACTTAGTTTTATGTTTCAAATACTCATTCTCCCCCATTTTGGTGAAGTTATACACATTTAAGCCTCGTAAGTTCATTATCGGTCACATTTTGACTTAAATGGCTAATTTCGGTCCCAACTTTCATCTAATGAACTTAAATGAGTATTTTAAAGTCTTTCCATGTTTAATACACTTAGTTTTGTGTTTCAAATACTCATTCTCACCCATTTGGTGAAGTTATGCACATTTAAGCCTCGTTAGTTCATTATCGGTCACGTTTTGACTAAAATGGCTAATTTCCGTCCCAACTTTCAACTAATGATCTTAAATGAGTATTTTAAAGTCTTTATATGTTTAATACACTTAGTTTTATGTTTCAAAGACTCATTCTCACCATTTTGGTGAAATTATGCACATTTAAGCTTCGTTAGTTCATTATCGGTCACGTTTTGACTAAAATGGCTAATTTCGGTCCTAACTTTCAACTATTGAACTTAAATGAGTATTTTAAAGTATTTAAATGTTTAATACACTTAGTTTTATATTTCAAAGACTCATTCTCACAATTTTGGTGAAGTTATGCACATTTAAGCTTCGTTAGTTCATTATCGGTCATGTTTTGACTAAAATGGCTAATTTCGGTCCTAACTTTCAACTAATGAACTTAAATGAGTATTTTAAAGTCTTTCCATGTTTAATACACTTAGTTTTATGTTTCAAAGACCCATTCTCACCCATTTTGGTGAAGTTATGCACATTTAAGCCTCGTTAGTTCATTATCGGCCGAGTTCGGGCCTCGATAACCTAACTACACTTTAAACATAAAAGTTAAGTTAAATATTACAATAAACTAGCTAGCTAGAGATCGAGTTCAAATTAAGTACAAAGCTAAATATGGACTTTGCTCATAAAGTAATCAGCCCAAATATCTTTAACCTTAGTAATTTCCTCCGGTGAATAAGGCGGTGTTCTTGAAAATACCTACAAGTGTTCAAAAGCATTGGTTCATATACTTTCTTCTCACTAACTAAATACTGGCTTTCAAATTATGCAGCTTAAGACTTGCCTGTTTATTGTTGGGCAATGATCGTTAACCAGCTTTCCAAAACTTGAAATCCTAGACAAAATTTTGTAGTAGGTAATTATTTTCACCCAAGTAGGTTGTTAAACCATTTTGGCCAGTCCAGGAAAAAGACATAACACATATGCGATGAAAAGTAGCGACCATGACAATAGTACAATTCTGGTAATACATAGCATTCTATTTACCATTTCATGTTCTAGGAACCCAACCACAGAAATCAGAAATAAAAACATGATGACAATTATGCTATTATTCAAGATATGATCAAGCAAGAATAAACACCTGAAAACCCTTGTATTTGATGAGCTCTTTCAGCCTGTCAACCACATAAAGTTGCCCTTCATCATCGAAGTACCCAAGATCTCCTGTATGTACCCAGCCTTGATTATCAATAGTCGACTTGGTGGCTTGTGGATTATTAAAGTAACATGTCCATGACACAATAATGAATACTAAGTTTCATTTTTATAACCAAAACAGAACAACATTGTGCTTCACCTTATCTCATCGCAACAAAAATCTAAGGCTGTTTATATTCATTCATTTGCAAATAAATGCGATTAAACTTGTAAAACTATTATTTGTCCACAACTTCACTTTTTCTTCTGTGTAAAAGTTGGTTCTATCCATCTGAAAGCTTCATTTTTTTACCTTAAGTGTATACACTACTGTATAACCAAATATTTGATGCATGTACAGCTTTCCAAGAACAAGAGCTAGACAGTAAACATATTATTTTTAGGAAACTTCCCAGCTTCAGAAACATAGTTTTATTTATAGCTTCGTACCATTTACGGTTTCAGATCATAAACATGATAGTAACTTTCCTAGGATCAAAGTAGCTCAGAGTAAAAAGCTTACTGATTATCTTCAGTCTACACAAAGGAATATGATAAAGTAAAATGTATATAAAGTCCTTTTTCAATTAGAAAAAAAGTAAAAGTAATCATCACCTTTCGTCATATTAGGTCCACGGACCCATATTTCACCCAGTTGCTTAGGAGGGAGAGGCTTTGATGTATCTACTTTAATTATCTAAGTTTCAATACCAGCAACCAACATTCCAGTTGAGCCAGAATGTCGACCACCCAGTCTTGGGGGTTCTATAGAGATGACTCCGCATGTTTCTGTCATACCGTACCCCTAAAAGGCACAATGTAAGTCGTATTAAAGAACAGTTTACCAAATAAACCAGCAAACGCTAACCAAGACGCGAAACTACATCCGTAAAGTAATAATAGTCAATTCCCATTAACAAGTAACAAGCTAAGATAGATACTCCAGTTCCAATTATCAAATCTTAAGAGTATTATCATCCACTAATTCATGATCATTCACCGTCATAAAATAGCCTGGGCGTCTACCATTTTAATATTTCATCAACAGGACAACATTAGGTGCTAACTACGGAAAATTATTCGGGGATTTAGTTAAATCTCTATTTTAGAAGGGAATACTTGACTACTTGAGATCTTTGAATTTTTGGTGTCCCCAGTGAAATTGAAAAAGATAATGTCGAAACAAAAATATTGAACCTTTCTATTTACCAAAGCAATCAAATACTTCGTTGACCTTTGTTTTATAAATTTATCAAAGTTGTATTAGTAAGGCCGAAGCAACATAAACAAAACATCAGTCTATAACTCTATGTAGCACAATTAATCGATTATGCATGAAATTGTGCAAGCTATCAATGATAAAAATACTTCTAACACAGAATTAGTTGAAGTGAGCAGCCAAACATTAATGAACACTAACACTTTTTAATTTTGATCGTCTTCTATTAGAAAAGACAAGTATACTATTTCAAGAAAAGATTTTGACAACTAAAACCAAATCACACTCTGATTCATTTAAAATGGCTCCCAGAACAGGTTGTCCTTTATAATGTATGACAACATTTACGCAACTTCTATTAAATAGTAATAACCGTGAACCTAACTAGGCTAAGGTTCATGTCTCCATGGATTCCAAGGCCATTAGGGTAGAGATATTGAGATAATGACACTCTTTTTGCTGAGCACGAAGCATTGAATAGGACATGATACAGAAATAAACATAATCCTTCTAACAAAGTTTATCATGTGCAGAGTAATACTGTTTTCTATGATAATACCTGACAAGAGGAGGAAGGCCACTAAATACGTTAAATCTAGCACATAAAAACAAAAGAAATTATGTCACATTATTCAAAGATTACTTGATGATATTTGAGCGTAATGCTCAAGGTTATAGAAAGAAAAGCCATTATTAACCTTACCATCTTAAACCAAGTCCTTTGAAGAGTTATGAGCTATGTTACTCGAACTCTCCATTTCGCACTATGTACTCGTAGGATCCTGACAATTCAACATAGATATGCCCCCTCAATGCTTCATTTTGGGCCAAAACCATGCAAACCTTTCACCATGTAATTTAAATAATAACAGAAGTCTAATGGCCTGTTCGGTATCATTTCCAATTTTGAGTTTTAAGTTTTTAAAAAACGGAAAACTGATTTCCGATTTTATTTAATATTTTTCCAAAACCTAGGGAGTATTATATAACACACTTCTTTTACTTCATATTTTCGAGGAAGTATGAAACAGAACGAGTTAAAAAAAACACCGCCATAGTTAACAAACCTTTCTCTCCAACTCACCCAAAAAACGTCTTCATCTATCTTCCATTTTCTACCTCATAAATCAACACCGCCATATCTCTAAATTCCATATCTCTAAACTCCAAAACTTTGCCTTTCAATCTATCATGATCCTTTTCATCATCCCCTAAATTAGTATCTGGACATATTTAAATTAAAGAATTAATTGATACCACTATCGATTATTAAAAAGATCAACTTTTGGTTGCTTACTAATGGTGTGTTGTTCCGATTAAACGGATAACGGCTAAGAACATCAAGCATGCCCTCTCTCTTGATTAAGAGATTGAAATTTCTAGGGCCACAAGGTCAAGATCTATGGCGAAAAAATCCAGGAGAAATGAATTACATAACAAAGGTATGCTTCATGAATGGATCACAAGCTCTGTTTATAGAAGAAGGAAAGATGCAGATAGATAGAGGGTTGAAAAAGGAGAGAAAAAGTCACAGTAAGGAAGACTAGAAACTGAACTATTTTTAAAACAAAATTTCCCAAACCACTTTTAGTGGTTTCTATATTTCCGTTGTGGTTTCCGTAAAACTGGGCAAAATTTGTTTTGGGACAAAAAATGGAAATCAAAGAAACCACATTGATACCGAACAACACCTAAAGTTTTGTTGTCTTCTAGACACTCTCTCTTTACAGGAATTTTGTAGTTGGGTTCTCTTGTCTCACCACACAGGAATACTAGAAATTTCACAATTGTATTCAAAAAGAACTAACAAGATCTACCTACAGATAGACAAAAGCTAAACACGAGAGAAAACTGTATCCCATATTCAAACCCCGACTTTAAAATTCACAAGAAACATGAAGAAAATTCTACCACAACAAAATCAATCAAGCTCTGTTATTTCATCTGTCATGCTTTCCATCTACATTCAAGCATTTTCACTAACATCAAATGCTGATAGAGTTAAGGTATGTTTTAGTGTAGACTCAAAAGTTATATTTGACTAATTAACAGAAATCAAAACGAGAAAATTAAAACAAAACCCAAAAATCAAAACTTTGAATTGTTCGCCTATCATCAACGTCGGTATTTTTCATTTTTAAACGACACCATCCAAGGGAATTGCTCATTTTACACATATATGTTAACCAGATTGCCTTCAATTTAGAGGAACAACTATTATTAACCTACAGTAAAAATCATGTGCCGCTCACAAGAAATTAATTGTGTGCAGGCTGCAGATAAGTCACAGGCCGGTATAATGAATAAATAGAAATTACCTTTATGCAGTGATGATCGATTTTTAAGAAAGTAAGCAACAAGCCTGAAATAAACCCCAACGAGTCCCAGTTTGATAATAATTTATTAGTTAATTGATGACTAACCACCTAATCATGAATCAAGAGATGACTTCACAACAGCAAATGGAAGTGGAAGGAAGAGAACACCATAAATCTAAAAAAGTTAAGCGCCACACGCAAAACACCCACACGCAAAACAAGAAAAAAACACCCACGCGCAAAATAAAAAACATCCATAAGTCCAAAATGTAAATCAACAAAGGAAAACCCACTTAGAATTACCCCAGAAACATATGACTTTATTCAGAATTAAAGCAAACAAAACCAGATGTAAATGGGACATTGAAGTTCTAGGCTCCATGTTAAAGGAGTATAACCTAAATCAAATACTAGACTTGAGTCTGCAATTAATTTCATGAACATCACCCAAAAACTCCAACAAAGAAACCACTATTGTAGCTTCTACAATTTCCAAAGTCGACAACTACAAATCAACAGAGAAATACCTATTTTTACTTGTCAGCCCAAATATAACTTGATCTTTCATGTAATTGTATCACCTATCAAGGCCTCTGATATATTTGCAACCAAAACTTGTTCACAACAAAATATCAGATCACTTATATAAAATATTCGTACTTGAACCAGAACTCAATAAGGAGGATCTACTTTATTCAAAATATTCATTATACCAACCTGGTAGAATTTACTTAATTTATTAACTGAAATTAATCTTTCATTATCAAAATGACAAATCAAAGTTCTGTAGTTATTAAAATTGAATGAATAAACTGGAAATAAAGAGACTATAATTTTTGGAGATAAAACAAGGGAAGCAACAGTTAATAACAACAGCAGCAAAAACAACGACAGAGGATCAGACCTGCGACGGTGGCCGAGGATAGTGCGGCAGGGATTCCGTGGCTCAGGGGAGCAAAGATATAAGTACGAGGAGAGGAGGGCACCACCACTTCAAAAACGATGTCGGCGGTGGAGTGGTCATCGCACCACAACAAGAGGAGGGAGAAAATCAATTGAAATTGTTAGGGTTTGCCCAATTGGGGATTTTAATTTCATTAACGAAGTGGCTTAAGGAGATTACCAGGTCGTGAGGAGGCAGTAACGACGGCAACAGCAGGACAGAAATAGAGGAGTGTGTTTCTTCATTTCGCGGCGCCGCAAAGACAGAATGTGAGGGAAGGAGATGAAGAGCGGGAAAATGAAAAAAAGTTGAGGCCCCTTTCTACGTGTGAGGGAACATCACCAGCGACGCGTGGGGGTGGGGGGGGGGGGGGGGGGGGGGGGGCAGTGAGGTGTGTGCAGAGAGTGTTGTGGTTTCACAGTCTTGCCAAGAGAACAAGAAAGGAAGAGAAGAACCAGAGAGGGGAAGAGAGATAAAAATTGGTGAAGCGGAGAAGAGGCCAAGGACAGAGAAGCGGGAAACCAAAAAAAATCGGATTGAACACTAGACCTCTTGAATTAAAAGTTACATTTCTTACCATCTTAGCTAGCCACAATGATGTTAATTTTTTCTATTTAAATAATAAATACAACCTTTTAAAATGAATAAGAATGAATTAAAGGGAAAAAAACAAAAGGAAATTAATAACTTAACTTATAAATGTACAATTCTTCTCTTCTCAACTTAAACTTGAAAAATAAAAAAACTTAGGGTAATGGAGTGTAATTATGAGTGTGGAAGAGGGAAACATTGGCAAGAGTATAATAATCAACTAATCATGAACAAGAGAACTCGACTTTGTTTTGATTTTCGGATATGGGAAGGAAGTTTGTTGATCGGCCACTGATTTTGCATGGAAATCAGATAATAGCACCACATACGCACATATGTAAAATAAGTAATCCCACTAAAAGTAAAACCTGGAGCAACGCCCGGGCCACAAACTAGTTAGGAATTATTTTGTGCGGGTCTTTTGTAAATGAGCCCGCACTTAAGTTTAAAGCCCGCACTTGAACTCAAGTGCTGCCAATTTTCTAAAATGTGCCCGAACTTGCGAAAATGTTTTTCTATTTTTTTTTTTTGTGCTCTCAAGTGCTGCCAATTTATTAAATGACCCGCACTTGAAGAGAAGCACATGACGATTTTTCCTCTAGTGTCAACAGATCATAAACCTGTTGTAGGCGGTAGTATGTCCCTACGTGGCAGTACTCTCTTTTTTCTCCCTCAATATATACAGTCATCATCATTAATTTATCACCATCTCGTTGAGTTTTTGACCGGTTATCGGTCACTTGAGCCCAATAAAAGTCGTTAGGTAGTAAAGGTGAGATTATTAAAAAAATATGTCGTATGTGGGATTAATAAAAGAAAACCGGCCAAAGATTTGATTAATATTACCAAATTTTCCTATATTATATTGTATGTATGGAGACTGTGTGAGAGAAAGTGAAAGATCGATTAATATATTTAGGAGTATGGGCTATGAAAAGTGAAAGAAAGAATAGTGTTAGAAGATTTCCATAAAAAAAAGTGTAATACTTAAAAACATGTCAATTTAGGCAAATATAACACTTTGAAAAATAGAGGGAATACATAGAAAGTTCCTAGACTTTCTAACTCCCACAAAATGGAGAAACTATAAGAGAGTACAGAGATTGTGAAAAGTATATTATTCTTATCATTAAGTACGTGTATATATATACACAAGATTACAGTAGCCTATCTAGGGTTTAATAACAAACTAGGAGTAATAATAGGAGAAGTTACAAAAGAATAGGAAACTGACTATGACTAAGTAATGACTATTAACAGAAAGCAAATAACAGAAAGATTGTGAATATCTTTGACTTAGATATTTCTATCATGACCCCTCAAGACGGACGGTCGAAGAGAAAGTCCGATCTTGGATAATAGCATCTTTAATCGACAGCGAGGTAGCGGCTTTGTCAAGGCATCAGCTAACTGATCATCGTTAGCAACACTTGTGACTCTTAAGATTCCGGCTTGCACACGTTCTCTAATAAAATGGTAATCCACACCCAGATGTTTCATTCGTGATTGAAAAACTGGGTTTGCACTTAGTTTTGTAGCACCAATATTATCACAATATATGACTGGCATATTTGAACATGGTAGCTTAAGTTCACGCATGAGATGACTCACCCAAGCAAGTTCGGCTGCGGTTTGTGCGACACTTCTGTATTCAGCCTCTGTGGATGATCGTGCTACAGATTTTTGCTTCTTGGAACTCCATGAGATGGGATTTTTACCTAAGTAAACAATATAGCCACCAGTAGAAATAAAATCATCGCGATCACCCGCCCAATCGGCATCGGAGAACGCATGAAGGTGAATAGGGGAGTCTGAGTATATATTAAGACCAAGATCAATTGTACCGTGGAGATAGCGAAGGAGACGCTTCAATGCTTGGTAATGCACAGTTGTAGGTTTATGCATGAATTGTGAGAGTTTATTCACTGCAAAAGCTACATCTATACGAGTAAGAGACAAATATTGGAGACCACCAACCAAAGTACGATATGCAGTGGGATTATCAAGTGTAGTGCCAGCTCCTAAAGTCAACTTAATATTGAGATCAAGTGGGGAGCTGACTGGCTTGCAATCAGACATAGTGGCACGATCAAGCAAGTCTGCAATATACTTTCTTTGGGATAGGAATAAACCATGAGAGCACTGTTGGACTTCTACACCCAAGAAATAATCAAGATCACCAAGGTCTTTGAGTGAGAACCTTTGTGCAAGAGCAGTAATGAACTTGGATACGGTTGATGAACATGGTCCTGTAACAATTATGTCGTCAACATAAACAAGTACATAAATAGGGGGGTTAGTTCCAGTAATAAAGAACAAAGATGTATCCATGATTGAGTTAGTAAAGCCAACTGCAAGGAGATAAGTGCGGAGTTCGGTGTACCAAGCACGAGGTGCTTGTTTGAGACCGTAGATAGCCTTGCGAAGATGACATACATGGTGAGGTTTATTCGTATCAACAAAGCCTTGTGGTTGGGCCATGTAAACATCATCAGTGAGGGTACCTTGGAGGAAGGCGTCGTTGATATCAAGTTGACGTAATTGCCATCCATTTGTGGTTGCAAGAGTAAGAATAAGACGGACAGTTGAGGGTTTAATCACCGGGCTAAACGTCTCTGAGTAATCAAGGCCTGGACGTTGATGAAAGCCCTTCGCAACCAAACGAGCCTTTAGTCGTTCAACCTTTCTTTCTTTAGTATATTTGACACGGAAAACCCATTTGCAACCAACCAGATTTTGAGCCGAAGAGGGTGGGACAAGTTCCCACGTGCCATTATCAATAAGAGATTTATATTGATCCTCCATGGCAGCCTGCCAGGCGGGATCACATAAGGCTTGCTTGACGGTTTTGGGCTCAGTTGGATGTAGTTGGGCAGTGAGGTTCAGTTTAGTTACGGGTTTAAAGATGTTGTTCATGGCTCTTGTAGTGACAGTGCGGGGAGGCGAAGGAGGGGGTGGGGGAGGCGGGGTGGATGTGGATGTGGGGATTTGTGGTGATTCCGTAGGAGGGTTGGTTGCTGCATCAGTAGCAATAAGATGTTGTGGTGTAGTTGGTTCTAAAGGAGTTGGGGGGGTGGGTGGGGTGGGGTCAAGGTGGGTAAAGGGTTGATGGGTTGGGGCTAAGGGAGTAGCAATATTAAAGGAGCACCACTCATCTAGAATATCATCAGTAAGAGAGGCGGAAGCATGAAGTGTAGCAAAAGGATAAGTGTTTTCCACAAATCGGACATGTCGAGAGGAGTAAATACGATGAGTAGCAGGGTTAAGGCATAAGTAAGAGTGTTGGGTAGGTGAGTAGCCGAGAAAAACACAAGCAATGGATTTAGGGGCAAGTTTATGAGGAGTGTACGGCCTTAACCATGGATAACATAAACATCCAAAATTATGTAGATGAGTGTACTTAGGAGGTGTCCTAAAAAGTTTCTGATAAGGAGAAATATTATTAAGAGTGGGAGTGGGCATACGATTTATGAGATAGACAGAGGTAAGAATAGCATGAGACCAATACTTTAATGGCATGGATGCATGTGTGAGGAGTGCTAGACTTGTTTCTACAATGTGTCTATGACGGCGCTCCGCATACCCATTGTGTTCGGGTGTGTGGGGCGGGGATGTGAGATGAGTGATTCCATGTATAGCAAGATAGGAAGCTAGTTTTTCATACTCACCACCATTGTCGGAATACAGAGTTTTAATTTTTGTGTCAAAGAAATTTTCCACTAATGCTTTAAATTTGGGAAAAATAATTGCAGTATCAGATTTATTCTTGATAGGGTATAGCCACACATACTTGGTGTAATGATCAACAAACACCACATAATATTTAAAATTATCAAAAGAATGTATAGGGGAGCACCAAACATCACTGAAAATAATTTCAAGAGGAAAAGAAGTGGAGAGAGTTGATAAACCAAATGGGAGTTTGTGACTTTTATTAATGAAACAAGAATTACAATGTGAATCATCATTAATATGAGTTACTGCTAAACCAGAGAGTTGTTTCTTTAAAATTGGTGTGGAAGGGTGACCAAGACGATGGTGCCAATCAACATTCTTGGTAGTGTGATAGACTCGAGGACGAATAGAAAAAGACTTGGGCCACTCATAAACTCCATCTTTAGTTGGTCCTTGAAAGAGGGTCTCCCCTGTGCTAGGATCCTTGACATAGAAGAAAGAAGATGTGAATTCAATATTGACATTATTATCATGACAAAATTGACGAATTGAAATAATGTTTCTATGCATAGAAGGGACACAAAGCACATTAGACAATTTAAAAGAATGAGAAGAGGAAGGGAGAAGAGTTGAACCAGTATGTGAAATCGGAAGGCCAGAACCATCACCAATTACTATCTCATCAGTACCATCATAAGGGGAGTGAAGAGAGAGGTTTGCTAAGTCGGTTGTGACATGGTGACTGGCCCCACTGTCTAGCAGCCAGTTTGGAGGTGCTTGAGACGAGGATGCGGCATGGGAAGTGGCCACATGAGCTTGTGGTTGGTTGGTGTTGCGGCTGCCACGAGGTGGCAGTTGGACAGCAGGGTGGAGTTCCTTGAAATTAGGACAATAGGCAAGCACATGACCTCTCACATTGCACCACTGACATTTACCTTCAAAGGGTTTAAAGTGTTTGGGAGGCTGGGTAGAGGGAGCAGGGGCGTTTGGTGGAGATGTGGTGCGACGGTTGTTGTTCCAGCGAGTGTTGGTGTAGTTTGCCGTTGCCGGAAAAGCCATTGATTTCTTGCGGGTAGCAATCATGAGTTCCTTGTTGATAAGCTTCTCATTAAGCTCTTCAAAGGATATTGGAGAGTCACGAGCGTGGACAGAATCAATGACAGATTGGTAGTCCTCATCTAGCCCTTCAAGAACACGATCAGTGACATCTTCTTGGGAGAGTTGAACACCTAACAGTGCTAGTTCATTCACGGCACGTTTGATCTTGTGCATGAACTCTTCGACAGATAAGGGACCTTTGGAAATGTTTCGGAGTTGCGCCTTTAATTGCTTGACGTGGCCACGAGAGGGATTGGCATATGTACTAGCGAGAATATCCCAGGCTTCCTTGGTGGTGGCGGCTCGTGTGATGAGAGGGCCAAGGTTAGGACTGAGGGTGCCAGCAAGCGCACCAAACAGAAGTTTATCTTGGCGAACCCAAGATATATAGGCCGGGTTTGGTTCTTGCTTGGAGTCCTTGGTGATGGTGGTCGAGGGTGCGGGTTTTGAACCATCAACAAAGGAGTAGAGGTCATATCCTATGAGGAGAGCTTCAACTTGGGATTTCCAAGTAAGATAAGTGGAGGGGGTGAGTTTTTGAACGGAGTGAACATTCACAACAATGAGAGGGTTGTTTGGGTCACAAATGTTGGGGATGCTGTGATGAGAATCCATGGAGATACAGCCAACAGAGATACACAGGAGGGAGGAAAAAAAAAGATCTAGGCTTGATACCATATAAGAGAGTACAGAGATTGTGAAAAGTATATTATTCTTATCATTAAGTACGTGTATATATATACACAAGATTACAGTAGCCTATCTAGGGTTTAATAACAAACTAGGAGTAATAATAGGAGAAGTTACAAAAGAATAGGAAACTGACTATGACTAAGTAATGACTATTAACAGAAAGCAAATAACAGAAAGATTGTGAATATCTTTGACTTAGATATTTCTATCAGAAACTAGGTCATGTTCAATTTGATTTATTGAGTTAAATAAGATCTTGTAAGTTTAGCTAATTTCAGATAATTTCAGGTCTAATAAGTTGAAAAGAACACGTTCTTATTTAAGTTATATCATATAAAATAAGTAAATGAGTAAAAAAAATGTTAAAATAAGTTCAAATGAGTGAAAAAAGAAGCCTTAAAATAAGATTAGATGATGTAGGGAAATTAAGTTTTAAAACAATATATATGATTTATTTCCCCTGAAAAAATAAGCTGTACAAAATATATATTTGGTGTACCGAAACTTTCACTAAATTACAAGCATGACTTAAGTTTGCTAGTGTAGACATGTTAATGTAGTCATGTACAGTCATATGATATACTTCGTAGTGAGAGGGTGTTATCATCTTAAGATAGCAAGCATTACTGCATTATAAATGTAAAGAAATGAAGATGATTCTATGTTTCTAACGCGTGGGGTTGGGTGAGGAAGGTACATTAGTATTTCTCAACAAGATTTCGTAAATTTTACTCTAGTGAGAAAGAAATCATACCATAGCTAGAAATGCATGTCATAATCGGGTGTAATTATGTAAACAAGATAATTAACTACGTTACTGCTAACACAAAACAACAATTACTTTTTTCTTTTATTCTTCCTGTTTTGGGGGTGTAGAGTAAAACCAAGAAAATCATGAACAAGAGGAGACATGGCATAATCAAAACGTATACATGCTTTTTTCACACAGGAAAAAGCCAAAGTAGGCAAAATGATACTCACGCTTCAATTCTTATTGTTTTTATTATTATGGCCTTATGGGTCACAAAACTTTTAATCACAAAGAAATAGTGTTGATGCCTATCAAAGAAAGCATGAGAATGCATGCAATATATGCATCATAATTCAGCAGCTGTTTGTGTATAGTCGTGTCGCGTCATGTCGCGTCTAATCTATACTCGATCCCATGCCCTTGTTCTGTCTCTTAAAGATTGACTCATTTTTCCCCTAGGATAATTCTCCTAAAATACCGCCATGCACATAAGACTGTTGATGTTATCATTAAAAAAATTCTATACAGTGACAACCACTGTCGAGCTGTGCTAAGCAAGGATGATTGGGAAGTGAAAATCATCCATATCTATCAAGAAGACAATCGTGTTGCGGACTGGCTCGCCGACTATTGGTGGCTCAATCCTTCGAGATCGTGATCTTGAAGGATATTCCCTTGACTCTTAATAATTTGCTAGATGAGGACATTAGGTAATAATTAATGGCTGTATAGGTATGCATCTATCTCTAGATGCATAGGAGCTAAAATACACTACATTACATATAACATACCCAATTTTCTCTCTCCTCTAACCTCTCATCATTTTCTCTGACCATTTTCTCTCTCATCAAAACTCCCCATTCTCGCTCATTAAACTACTGTTTTCTCTCATTAAATTACATATTTCTCTCTCTTTAAACCTTCATCACTCCGATGGATTCCACGGCGACGGTTACTCATGCGATTCCGGCAAATTTCTGGTCGGATCCGTCGAGTTTCTGGTCATATCTGTCAAATTTCTGGTCTGATCTGTCAATTTTCAAGTCTGATCTATTGAATTTCTTGTTAGATCCGTCGAATTTATGATCGATTCCGGCAAATTTTTGATCGGATCCGTCGAATATCTCTCATCTCTTTACATCAATCCATGTTTCTTTGTATGAAATTCGTGAGTTTCCTTTGTAAATCGATCTTTAATTCGCAGTTATTCGATGTTCATTTGCTGCGAATTCGTGTTTAATAATTTTCTAGTTTCGTCACCAAATTTTATTGTGATTTTAATTTACATATTGTCGTTAATTGATTTCGTGATTGGAGATCTTCAAATTAATATATGTAGATGTTCATTTTTTTTGAACAACGATTTTATGCTGCAATTTTAGATCTATCACCGCGCATGTCTAATTTATAAAGTTCGATGTTCAGAATTGTAGAATGAACTACATTTGGTAACTTGATATTGTTGTTCTTGTTGGTATTGTGGTTGGGATTGTTGTTCTTGGTGGTTGTGGTAGTTATTCATGAATATTAATTCTGAATTTGTTATGTTCAGTGTATAATTTATCATGTTCGACTAATAAAAGATGATGTTCACAATAATAACATTTTTGTGTGACGTTTAGTTTTTCAACTCGATCTCGTGTTCAACTTATAAAGAATCATGTTCAACTAAATTAAGCTTATAAAATTGTGATATGTTCAACACTTTGGTGTGATGTTCAATTTCTCAAGTCTTATGTTCAATTTATATAAAATCATGTTCAACGAAATTCAACTTATAAAACTAATGTATTCAATACTTTTGTGTGATGTTCAGTTTCTCAAGTCTCATGTTTAACTTATAAAGAATTATGTACAACTAAATTTAACCTATAAAACTATGATATCTTCAAGACTTTGTGTGATGTATAGTTTCTCAAGTCTTATGTTCAACTTATACATAATCATGTTCAACTAAAAGGCAAGCATCAACATTAATAAGAAAGCAGTATACCACCAAACAACGAGTCAAACATATTTTATAAAACAGATGTTCATTATTCTTCACTAAAAGATCATGGTCAGATTTTATAAGCAGGTGTTCATTATTCTTTACTAAAATATCAAAATTAGGACTGTCTAAATATTGTCATGTTCTGTTTATATAACTCATCATGTTCAACTTATAAAAGATGATGTTCAATTTATAAAAGATGTTGTTCACAAATAAGAACACTTTTGAGTGATGTTCAGTTTTTCAAGTCTTATGTTCAACTTATACAAAATCATGTTCAACTAAATTCAACTTATAAAACTAATATATGTTCAATACTTTTGTGTGATGTTCAGTTTCTCAAGTCTCATGTTCAATTTATAAAGAATTATGTACAACTAAATTTAACCTATAAAACTATGGTATCTTCAATACTTTGTGTGATGTTCAGTTTCTCTAGTCTCGTGTTCAACTTATAAAGATTTATGCACCGTATCGTGTTCAACTAAAAGGTAACAACAGTAATAAGAAGATGTTCATTATTCTTTACTAAAAGATCAAAAGTGGCGCTGTCTAAATAGTGTCATGTTTAGTTTATAATTCATCATGTTCAACTTATAAAAGATGATGTTCAATTTATAAAAAGATGTTGTTCACAAATAAGAACACTTTTGTGTGATGTTCAGTTTCTCAAGTCTCATGTTCAACTAGATTCAACTTAAACTATGATATGTTCATAAATAAGAATATTTTTGTGTGATGTTCAGTTTCTCAAATCTTATGTTCAACTTATACATAATAATGTTCAACTAACAACATTATGATTTTCCTGCAGGAATGAAAATGTTAATATGAATGCGCCAACAAAAGAAAAAAACAATTTAAAAATGGAAGATGTGGTATTAAGAGAGGTTACAAGAATTGAAGGCATAAACAACAAGAAAAGAATCTGCAAATAAGGAAGCAAATAGAAAGACGGTGTAGCGAAAAAAGTTGAAGCAGAAAGAAAGTAAGCAGAAAAATTAGAAGCATATAGAAAGAGAAAATAGGCGGCAACAACTAAAATAGAGGAAGCATATAGAAAATAAATGACATGTTCATTTTTTGAACATGAATGTTCATTAAATTACTTTAAATGTTCATTTGTTTGTTTCTTATGTGTGCTTGCAACTAACTCAAATAACGAGATTTTTTTTTTTGGAAAACAAGCGTGATAAAAGTTTTAAAATAAAATTAAAAAAAGAGGAAACGGGATAATGCACTAAAAAAGAAAGGCTAAATTTCTAAAACGAAGCAGTTGAGGCTCATATGCATGCATAATTGTATGCATACCTATGCAGCCAAAAATTTGGGGGACATTAGGGGGTTCTCAACTTCATTTCTCCTTAAGATTAGTTTTGATTTCCAGTAGCTAGCTTTTCTATATTGTAACTTTTTGCTTTCTTTTGGTTTCTCCCTCTTATGTAACAAAAAAAATAAAAAAAAATTGTAATTATTTGATTAGAAAATATAACAATTTGGTTAGAAACTATAACTATTTGATCGTAGAGTATAACTAGTTGAATGTAATTATTTAATGAAATCACAATTTATTTTTTTGGTGTTAGCACCCGGTTCACCCTTAGGGCTAATTCGGATAGGTTCCAGTCCCCTCCCAATTGTTGTTGCGGGGGATCGAACACGGGTCCTCCCTACCAAGTTCAGCTCCAATCACCACTGAACCAACAGACAATTGGTATGAAATCACAATTTATGAGTATTTATGAGTATCTCCGTTCCTTAAAGTTCTATTTACATGCGTAAATAAACATTTAATCACTAAAATATCCAAATCCGTATATGAAAAAATTATAAAAAGTTGGTATTTTTAAATTACATAACGAGACCAATCTAACAAGATGTTACATGATACTCCGTACTACGCTTTAATGTATATATAATACTGAAAATTTACGATCAAAATTTTCATACATTGGATATATATTTCAAGGTAAATAACTTTCAAGAACGAAAATAGTATATTACACGGAGTAACTATTTTCCAAAGAGATTGGTTTTATATACAACACCACTTCATAAAAGTTTTTGTATTTTCATAAGTCGTCCATAAAAGATTATCCAACTGTCCAATGTCCATTTAATACAATAGGATTATTAATAAAGTGAAAAATTAAGATAAAATATGATAACTTTAAGAGATTATTTTTGCGTGGACCTGATCCACAATAATATTAGTATGGACTCATAACCAATAAATTTTTCTAACACCCTTTTTACATATATAGTGACCTTTATTATTCATATAGTTACTTTAATTAATTAAACACCAAATTTCTTAGATATAGTAACTATTTTTTGTATAATAGTAACCTATGTTTTTAAAATTTAATTGTGACTTAAAATCATATTATTCAAGCACAACATTTAACAACGACACGAATTTGATATTTATTTTTCATAATAATCATAATAAACATGCTAAAATAAATTAAGAAGAAAGTATTAACCTTCTTTTAGACATAGCCCATAATAAATTTAGTATAGACCGAGTTCATTTAAGAATCGGTGAACTTTAAGAGACGGAGAGAGTACGTGAAAGACTTCCGTCTTCCGACATTCACAGAACGTTGGCTAATGCCTGGAGCCCATTGGCTTCGAAAATATTTGCTGTATAACTGCAGTACTCACTGGTCACACTCTTTTCACAAGGCCATCACGCTTTTTTGGTAGATCCATCACAACTTTTTTACATGCCTGCCTGCTTGTACTACTGTCTCTACTCTTATATGGTCCCACTACCCTTACAATCATGTCCATTCATCTACGTTTCCTTCTTGTTGTCACTGAAACTCCTAACCAACTCAATAATGATACGGAGTATCCGAAAACTAAGGGTGAGTTTATTTCCAGACCTTCAATCTTCAGACCCTGTCACATCAGCTTTTCACTAATTTTTTTATTATCTAGACTTACACAAAACTCACCCTATTTTTACACATTATCCCCAGACTCACCTCAGACTCACCTAACTCCTAAAACAATATTTTATGTATATTTTTTGGGTACATTTTCCAAATAATATTGAAATTATGTTTTCTTATATACAAACAAAGTAATTTATAATTCGAGAAAAAAATGAAAAAATAAAATAGAAAATGTTAATTTCGAAATTGACATATATTCCGTACTAATTAGAAACAATAATACAACATATTAAATTAAAAAGATCTAGAATATAAATTTAAAGGCAAATGAAACAAAATAATACATAAATTATCAATAATTTAGTTAGCCGCTCCTCCAAAACGTGACCAAACGTGTTCCATCAAGTCATGTTGAAGTTGATGACATTGAGTACGATTACGAATTCGGATATGATTTGCAAAGTATTGTTCCCGGTTTGCATAACCGTTTAAAGTTGCAGAAAAATGAATTAAAAATATAATTAACTTTTTTTTTGGGTGAAATAAAATAAATTAAGTTTGATGATGTGACATGATTTGATTGGAGGGAGAAAAAAGTGGAGTCTTGAGTGAGTTTTGGATTTTCAAACTCACTTCAAGACTCGGGGTAGTCTTTTACCACATTATCCCAAGACTTAAGCTTAAGACTCATCTTGAGACTCATCTTAAGAATAGGGATAAACACACCCTAATACGGAGTATTAGAGGAAGTCTCTTCGTGTATCTGATACGGCGTATTTGCTTGCAAATTCATATCACAGTAAAAAGATAAAATAGGAAAAGACAAAAAATGTCGACTATTTTTTAAAAAATAGTACTCCGTATTTTTATGTTTCCTTTATGGATACGAAAAAATGAAATATTAGTACAAAAAAAATGGAACAATGATATTTTTTTTAAAATAATACTCCCTCCGTATTTTTTTAAGAGATACACTTGGGTGGACACGGGTCTTAAGAAAAATAAAAAGAAGTGGGGTTGGGGTAGATATTTTAATGAGTAATTACTGTTGGGACCATGTCCTTTTGAACAAGTGGGGGTGGGGGTGGGGGGGGGGGTTTGTTTCCTGCCAAAATGAAACTTAGAATGTGGCGTCCCATTTTATTTTTGTTTCCCTCCAAATTATCACATCAGTCCAAAATACAAGTACAACTGCTATTATTTCTAATTAAAAGTACAACTGGTCCACTACAAACCACAAAATTCAGCAAAACATTTTGTTTCCCTCCATAAATTACAGCAAATCCAAAAAACTCCCTCCAAAATTTTCACCAATATTCAAAACTTGCTAAAATTCTGAAAATATACAATCTTAAAATTCTGATATAAAAGCCTTCAAGTGAATGCATCCCTCAATTGAATGCTGCCCCTCATTAGCTTACTCTCACCTGGAAAAAAGAAAACCAAAACACAAACACAAGAGAGAGAAAAGGAAGAACACATAAACGGGATGGGGGGGGGGACGGGTAGGATTAGTGTAAAGTAAACCTCTCAGAACAGTTTCATCACAGAGGTTTTGGACCGATTAGCTCACCAACAACTTAGCCTCTATCAAAACAGAAAAGAGAAGCACAAGTTGCCTCTTCAATCTTCTGTTTTGGTTGCTTTTAGTTGGGCATGCATAATGTGTCCATTTACGAAACAAAATCTGAGTGAAGAAGAGAAAAGACAGATTTCAGAGTACTTACTTACCCAACGGAAGCCAAATGGTAACACGCGTACAGGAGCCGTCAAAGAGTTAGCCATCAAGTATTGCTGCACCAGAAATACCATTCAAAGGGTCTGGAAAGTGGCCAAGGAGAGTAAGAAACAGGGAAAGAGCTTGAATGTGAAGTCCAACAGAGATAAGTGTGGAAGGCAAAAGTTGATCCCTGATCTTGAAAAGCTTAAAAGAACCCCATGCCACAAAAAACAAAACATCAGAGCCGTAGCATTTGTCTTGCAATGCTCTATTTGCGCTGTTCAACGGTTGATAAAGGAAAAAATTATCAAACCACACAACAATTCAATCAAACCTGTTAGGTTATGATACATATGATATTACATAAATCATGCGGAAACAACCATTAACCCAGGAATACATATTATTTACACATAATCATATAGCATAATTTAGATGCATACTCTTTGTTGCGTGCCCTCCCTAGCTGCGCCCGAACCGAGCAAGAACAAGTCTTTAGGACTCCAAGTGTCGTCCCTCCGTAGATAGTCCACAGCACGTCCGGATCCGCCTTAAGATTGACCAACTAGAATCGCCCTTAAGGTACTAGAATTTTCGGCACTTTTGAGCAAGATGTGTGGCTGAATTTTTCTCTCAAAAACTCACTTTGAATACTTTGAAACTCGTTATAAATTGTGAACCCAGGCCACATATTTATAGGGTTATGGAAAGGGAATTGGAATCCTATTCAGATACAAATTAATTAAACCTAGAATCCTACAAGAACTCTAATTTAATTAATTTATCAAATAGAATTAGGAATTTAATCATTAACCGAACTCTGCACGTTTTAGGAAACGTGCACGAACACAAACACTTACGCACACACACACGGCAGCCTCGATGGGCCGCCCATGCATGCGTGCGAGCAGCAGCCCACGCAGCGAGGCCTGCGCGAGCCACAAGCCCACGCAAGCACCCGCGCGCGCTGCGCGCGCTGTGCGCGCTGCCACGGCCTGCTGGGCCTGGCCTTGCGCTGGGCCTGGCGTGGCTGTTTGTGTGGCGCGCTTGGCTTGCTGGGCGATGGCCTGGCTTCGTGCTGGGCCCTCGTCCGGCAGGCCTCGTCCGATGCTTATTCGTACGATACGCTTCCGATTAAATTTCCGATTCCGGAATTCATTTCCGATACGAACAATATTTAACATTTCCGATTCCGGAATTAATTTCCGTTTCGAACAAATATTTAATATTTCCGTTTCCGGAATTATTTTCCGATTCCGGTAATATTTCCGATTCTGACAATATTTCCGTTTCCGGCAATATTTCCGATTCTGGTAATATTTCCATTTCCGATAATATTTTCCGATACGTACCATGTTTCCGTTTCCGGCAACATCTACGACTTGGATAATATTTATATTTCCGATACGATCCATATTTCCGTTTCCGGCAATATCATCGTTTCCGGAGTATTCATTTCTTGCCTGTGACGATCTCAGCTCCCACTGAAACCAAGATCCGTCGATTCCGAATATCCATAGATAGAGTATTTAATGCCATTAAATACTTGATCCGTTTACGTACTATTTGTGTGACCCTACGGGTTCAGTCAAGAGTAAGCTGTGGATTAATATCATTAATTCCACTTGAACTGAAGCGGCCTCTAGCTAGGCATTCAGCTCACTTGATCTCACTGAATTATTAACTTGTTAATTAATACTGAACCGCATTTATTAGACTTATCATAGAATGCATACTTGGACCAAGGGCATTATTTCCTTCAGTCTCCCACTTGTCCTTAGGGACAAGTGTGCATTTCCTAATTCCTTTGTCGCTCGATGCTTGCTCTTGAACATAAGGTAAGAGTTGTCATCCTTATTATGTCCAGAGGTGTTCCTCGGTTTCAGAGTTCAACTGATCAAATAAACAGATAATCATAGCCTATGATTCATCCGAGCACGGCCATGCATTTCACAGTTTCTAGCTCTCCGAGTGGCCTTGTACAACTTTTAAGCATCTCATCCCGATTTATGGGAGGACAATCCCAATCTTGCGATCTTGAGATTAGACTTCGTTTCATAGGTGATTACCTGAGCGTTGCTTTTATAGCCTCCTTTTACGGTGCGACGGTTGGTCAACGTCAAAGCAACCAGTTCTCAAACAAGTAATCTCAAATCACTCAGGTATTGAGGATTTAGTGTCTAATAATTTAATGAAATTTACTTATGACAGACTTTCATCTCTTACAGTAAAGTTTCATAGGTCTTGTCCGATACTAGTCTTCCCAAAGTAAGTATCTATGCAAATGATTATAACATTGCCATGTCCAGATAGTTCAAGAAACAGAACTACTAGTCATCTTGCATTCTAATCGTCTAACGTTTTCTATGCGTCCAATTTTATAGAAAACTCCGACTAGGGACCATTTTCAACCTTTGACATTCAAGTTCACTTGATAGACATTTCTTAGTCACAGGACTGGTCCTGACAGTCTATCTTGAATATATCGTCAAATTGAAGGGACTCATCATTTAATAAACCACAAATTAAATGGAAAAATGAATTCTTTTCATTTATTGTGAATGATTAACCAATAATGTTTTACAAAGATTTAAACTCTAAAACTTTAAAACATTAAACAGAGACATCAAAGCCATTCTCCAATATGCTTGATTCCCATAGCTGCAGTGTGCGAGTTGTGCTTCGCCTGCGGCAGAGGTTTAGTTAATGGATCTGATATGTTGTCATCAGTTCCAATTTTGCTTATCTCGACTTCTTTTCTTTCAACGAACTCTCGTAGAAGGTGAAATCTACGAAGTACATGCTTGACTCTCTGGTGGTGTCTAGGCTCTTTTGCCTGTGCAATAGCTCCGTTATTGTCACAATACAGGGCTATTGGTCCTTTAATGGAGGGGACTACACCAAGTTCACCTATGAACTTCCTTAGCCATATAGCTTCCTTTGCTGCTTCATGTGCAGCAATGTACTCCGCTTCAGTTGTAGAATCCGCAATGGTGTTTTGCTTAGCACTTTTCCAGCTTACTGCTCCTCCGTTGAGGCAGAAGACAAACCCAGACTGTGATCTGAAATCATCTTTGTCGGTTTGGAAACTTGCGTCCGTATAGCCTTTAACAATTAATTCATCATCTCCACCATAGACCAGGAAGTCATCTTTGTGCCTTTTCAGGTACTTCAGAATGTTCTTGGCAGCAGTCCAATGCGCCTCTCCTGGGTCTGACTGGTATCTGCTCGTAGCACTGAGTGCGTACGCAACATCCGGGCGTGTACATATCATAGCATACATTATTGAACCAATTAATGATGCATATGGAATCCCATTCATTCGTCTACGCTCATCAAGTGTTTTTGGGCACTGAGTCTTGCTTAGAGTCATTCCATGAGACATGGGTAGGTAGCCTCGCTTGGAGTCCGCCATCTTGAACCTATCAAGCACCTTATTGATATAAGTGCTTTGACTAAGTCCAATCATCCTTTTAGATCTATCTCTGTAAATCTTGATGCCCAATATGTACTGTGCTTCTCCTAGATCGTTCATCGAAAAACATTTCCCAAGCCAAATCTTGACAGAGTTCAACATAGGAATGTCATTTCCGATAAGCAATATGTCGTCGACATATAATACTAGGAAAGCAATTTTGCTCCCACTGACCTTCTTGTATACACAAGATTCGTCTGCGTTCTTGATGAAACCAAAGTCACTGACTGCTTCATCAAAACGTATATTCCAGCTCCTGGATGCCTGCTTCAATCCATAGATTGACTTCTTTAGCTTGCATACCTTTTTAGCATTCTTTGGATCCTCAAAACCTTCAGGCTGTGTCATAAACACAGTTTCTGTTAAAACGCCGTTTAAGAAAGCAGTTTTGACATCCATCTGCCATATTTCGTAATCGTAATATGCAGCGATTGCTAACATTATCCGAATAGACTTTAGCATTGCAACTGGTGAAAAGGTTTCATCGTAATCCACACCGTGGACTTGCCTGTAACCTTTTGCAACCAATCTAGCTTTGAAAACTTCAAGTTTCCCATCCTTGTCCTTTTTCAGTTTGAAAACCCATTTGCTTCCAATGGCTTGATAGCCATCTGGCAAATCGACCAAATCCCATACTTGGTTTTCAGACATGGAGTCTAATTCAGATTGCATGGCTTCTTGCCATTGCTTGGAGCTAGGGCTCGTCATAGCTTGTTTGTAAGTCGCAGGTTCATCACTTTCAAGTAATAGAACGTCATAGCTCTCGTTCGTCAAAATACCTAAGTACCTTTCCGGTTGAGATCTATATCTTTGCGATCTACGCGGGGTAACATTTCTAGATTGACCATGATTCTCACCAGATTCTTCTAGAGATCTATGAGTTTCATCTTGAATGTCATCTTGAGCATTCTCTAGAGTTTGTTGTCCGACTCGAATTTCTTCGAGGTCTACTTTTCTCCCACTTGTCATTTTGGAAATGTGATCCTTCTCCAAAAAGACACCATCTCGAGCAACAAACACCTTGTTCTCAGATGTATTGTAGAAGTAATACCCCTTTGTTTCCTTTGGATAGCCCACAAGGATACATTTGTCAGATTTTGGATGAAGTTTGTCTGAAATTAATCGTTTGACGTATACTTCACATCCCCAAATCTTAAGAAAAGACACATTTGGAGGCTTTCCAAACCATAATTCGTATGGAGTCTTTTCGACAGCTTTAGACGGAGCTCTATTTATAGTGAGTGCAGCTGTATTTAGTGCATGTCCCCAAAATTCTAATGGAAGTTCGACCTGACCCATCATTGACCTGACCATGTCTAGCAAGGTTCTGTTCCTCCGTTCCGACACACCGTTCCATTGTGGTGTTCCAGGAGGAGTCAACTCTGATAGAATTCCACATTCTTTCAGATGGTCATCAAATTCATAGCTCAGATATTCACCGCCTCTATCAGACCGCAGTGCCTTAATCTTCTTGCCTAATTGATTCTCTACTTCACTCTGAAATTCCTTGAATTTGTCAAAGGATTCAGACTTATGCTTCATTAGGTAGACATAACCATACCTACTGAAGTCATCAGTGAAAGTGATAAAGTAGCTGAAACCACCTCTAGCATTTGTACTCATTGGTCCACATACATCTGTATGGATTAAACCCAATAGTTCATTTGCTCTTTCTCCAACTTTAGAGAAAGGTTGCTTTGTCATTTTGCCAAGTAAACATGATTCGCATTTACCATAATCCTCTAAGTCAAATGGTTCTAGAATTCCTTCCTTTTGAAGTCTTTCTAAGCGTTTCAAGTTTATATGGCCTAATCGACAATGCCATAGATAGGTGAGATCTGAATCATTCTTTTTGGCCTTTTTGGTATTTATGTTATATACTTGTTTGTCGTGATCTAATAAATAAAGTCCATTGACTAATCTAGCAGATCCATAAAACATCTCTTTAAAATAAAACGAACAACTATTGTCTTTTATTAAAAAGGAAAATCCCTTAGCATCTAAGCAAGAAACTGAAATGATGTTTTTAGTAAGACTTGGAACATGGAAACATTCTTCCAGTTCCAAAACTAGCCCGGAGGGCAACGACAAATAGTAAGTTCCTACAGCTAATGCAGCAATCCGTGCTCCATTTCCCACTCGTAGGTCGACTTCACCCTTGCTTAACTTTCTACTTCTTCTTAGTCCCTGTGGATTGGAACATAAGTGTGAGCCACAACCTGTATCTAATACCCAAGAAGTTGAATTAGCAAGTATACAGTCTATAACGAAAATACCTGAAGATGGAACGACTGTTCCGTTCTTCTGATCTTCCTTTAGCTTTGGACATTCTCTTTTGTAATGGCCTATTCCATCACAATAAAGACAGCTTGATGTGGACTTGTCCTGCTTTGATTTAGCATTGCCCTTGGACTTTCCACCTTTCTTGAACGGTCTCTTTCTAGCCTTGAGTAAATCTTTGGCTTCACAGTCCAGTATTATTTCAGCCTTTCTGACAAGGTGAACAAATTCTGCAACTGTTTCTTCTCTTGGTTCACTTAGGTATAGTTGCTTGAAGCGACCAAACCCACTGTGTAGTGAATTGAGCAAGACAGAGACTGCCATTCTTTCGCTTATTGGTGTTCCTAGTAGACTTAGGCGATCAAAGTATGAACACATAAGATCCACATGGAACCTCAGTGGGACACCTACCCTCTGTTTAGTGCGAAGGAGCTGAACATGTGTTTCTTGGACCTCCATCCTATAACACCTGTTGGGAGAACTAACCTTTAGACCAGACATTGATTCAATCAACTCATGGACGTTCAGGTCCCTGTCCTCCGTACTTCCACGACAGATATCCCTCAGATTCTTGATGAGCGTAAAAGGTTCATTGGCTACAAACCTTTTAGCCCAATCATCAGGGATATTGTTCAGCATGAGACTCATAACCTTTTTGAGATCCGCATCCCAGGCGTAAAATCTCTCAGGGGTCATGTCTCTGGCATAGTAGCTTGGCATGGGATGTGACAGTACATACTCAAGTCCATTGAGTTTAACTATTTCAACTAGCTTAGCTTCCCATTCAAGAAAATTTGTCAGGTTCAGCTTGACCATAAGCTCAGAACCCATGATGATGTTTTGATTGTTGTTTGCCATATTAAAAACTACAATTGAAAAGAATAAACAAATAAATAACCATTCACAGTTTCTCTTAATAAACTTAAATTCTAGCATACATGCATAATTCAATGTTTATTAAGCATTTTATTCAAATTATGTGTTCCGGCAGGTGTGAATAAAATGATTCCAAGATCCTAAAATCATTGAAAAACTAAGCACAGTTTGTCGACTTAATCCTAGAACATCTTAGGTAAGAAAAAGCCTTTTGCTAATAGTCTAGAAACTATTCTTGGTTGATAGGTACGTCTAAGAACTTATTAGGTAAACCTATCGAATTTTCCACGACATAAAAGGACTCCTTACTTATATCGTTGAGTTTCACCAAAACTAACATGTACTCACAATTATTTGTGTACCTTGCCCCTTTAGGACCAATAAGTAACACCTCGCTGAGCGAAAACTATTACTAGATTGATGTAAAGGATATCCAAGCAAGTGTATATTTTGGCATGGCACCTTTTAACTCAATTTTTAAGTTTGGAACTTAAGGCTCTTACTATGTTGGTTAGATTTTAAGTGAACTAAAATCCTTAATCATGCAACATAATCAAGCTTTTGATCTCATGCATTTTAAGACATATTTAAAAGCAATAAATAACTTAAAACATGCATAAGATATTTGTGATCTAGTATGGCCCGACTTCATCTTGAAGCTTTAACTTCAAAGTCCGTCTTGAAAATCTCCGCGGGAGGCACCATTTTCTTCAAATAGGATAAGCTATAACTAATTACAACTATTTGATGGTACGCAGACCATATTTGAATTGAAAAATAACTTTGGTACTTTAGACCAATTACATTCAAATTAATGGTACGCAGACCATATTTTCTATCCTATTTGGGCCATACTAGTCACTTCATAACCTGCAAAACAGTACATATACAATATATACCATTCACCCATTCATTATCATGAATGGCCCACTTAGCTGGTTAGTAAAACACATTATGCATCACGTAAATATTTGCAGCAATTAATCAAGGGCACCAATAATCTACCAATTATTCAGTCCTTATTAATTCTAATCAAGTTGTTTTAACCTTAAGGATTTGTAGACCTAATCAAGAGTTTATGACTAAAATACGCTCCCACTTAAACCAATAAATTCATATGCTTTACTAATTTTAAACATAAAAATGTATTTCTAGTCTAACCGGAAACATACAAATTTAATTAAAATTTAAAGCTCATATAAATTTATAATTGAATCCAAAAAGTTTAATTTAATTTCAGTCGTTATTTAAATTAATTCATGATTTTTATTTTAGTAAAATAATTATATATATAAATAACATTTATTATAATTACAATATTCAAAATTAAAATCCAAGAAAATAATTTAAATTATTAATTTTAAAATTAATTAAAATTACGTGAACTGAAATTTTCAAATTAAACATTCAAAACGATCTAATCGTAACGCAAACACCCTACGCATTGCACGCCCATGGGCCGCACGCACACAGCCATCGCTGGCCATGTGCGCGCAGCCCATGCGCTCGTCGCATAGCTGCTGCTACTCCATCGCAAGCCATCGCACGCTGTGGTGCATGCTGCGCGCGCGCCAGCGCTCGTCGCACGCGAGCCATCGCTCGCAGTGCGCGCGAGCCATCGCTCGCTGGGCGCGCGACATCGCTCGCTGGGCGCGCGACATTGCTCGCTATGCGCGCGAGCCATCGCTCGCTGTGCGCGCGAGCCTTCGCTCGCTGTGCGCGCGAGCAACGCTGGGCGCAGCGCTCGTGGCACGCGAGCTTGCGCTCGCTGCGCGCGAGGCTGCGCGCTCATGCGCGAGGCAGTGCGCGTTGTGGCGCAGCTCGCTTGCTGCCCACACGCGACTGCCTTGGCTCGCCCTTCGCCCATGCCCATTCTTCCATTGCTCGTGGCGCACGACACAAGGCAGGGCTGCTGCCTTGTGCTCGTGCACTACGCCCTTGCTCATTGCATTCGTGCCGCACGGGCGACGAGCTCCCTTGCTCGTCGTCGCATGCCCGCATTATACAACACCCCTTAAGGGTAACACGAAGCGTCCATTGCTTTGTGCGTGCAAGTTATATGAACGAATCGCATAAAAAATTTAAAATTTATAAAATTAATGACAAATTAATAAATATTATTAATTTCATAATTTTAGGGCGAAAAATCGAAAATTTATTATCCAATTGATTTCCGATTGTTATGGATTCAAGTCTAGGTCATAAAAATTTAAAATTTATCATAAATTTACAATTTTTATGGTGGTTTTTAATCATAGGTTTCTAATTAAATTACAATTAATTATGAAAATCAAATTAATTCTAAATTATTCTAATTTTAAACAAATTAATCATAATTACAAATTAGATTGCATAATTAACAAGACTAGGCATTCAAACTTGTTAAACATATGCAGTAGGTCAATCAAAAATTCAAGATTTATCAACAAAAATCGCAAATATTTAATTTAACATCTTAAATTTACGAAATTTTGCATTCGAAAAACTAAAACCTTCGAAAAGTCATAGTTAGGCTTCGAATTTGAGAATTCTGGGTTCGGCAGAAAAGTACTATTTTTGTCAAAATTTTAGAATGCCTTTTACATGCGGAATTGACACAAAAATCACTCGATTTGGATGAGTAACGAAGAAACTGCCGAAAAACTGCGTACGTATAATTAAATAAACGCAATTTGCAATTAATTAACAATTACGAAAATTAATCACCCCTCTAATTCTTGCAAATTTGTAATATTTAACCATGTTTATGCAATTTAGATTATGAAAATAATAAGGGGCTCGTGATACCACTGTTAGGTTATGATACATATGATATTACATAAATCATGCGGAAACAACCATTAACCCAGGAATACATATTATTTACACATAATCATATAGCATAATTTAGATGCATACTCTTTGTTGCGTGCCCTCCCTAGCTGCGCCCGAACCGAGCAAGAACAAGTCTTTAGGACTCCAAGTGTCGTCCCTCCGTAGATAGTCCACAGCACGTCCGGATCCGCCTTAAGATTGACCAACTAGAATCGCCCTTAAGGTACTAGAATTTTCGGCACTTTTGAGCAAGATGTGTGGCTGAATTTTTCTCTCAAAAACTCACTTTGAATACTTTGAAACTCGTTATAAATTGTGAACCCAGGCCACATATTTATAGGGTTATGGAAAGGGAATTGGAATCCTATTCAGATACAAATTAATTAAACCTAGAATCCTACAAGAACTCTAATTTAATTAATTTATCAAATAGAATTAGGAATTTAATCATTAACCGAACTCTGCACGTTTTAGGAAACGTGCACGAACACAAACACTTACGCACACACACACGGCAGCCTCGATGGGCCGCCCATGCGTGCGTGCGAGCAGCAGCCCACGCAACGAGGCCTGCGCGAGCCACAAGCCCACGCAAGCACCCGCGCGCGCTGCGCGCGCTGTGCGCGCTGCCACGGCCTGCTGGGCCTGGCCTTGCGCTGGGCCTGGCGTGGCTGTTTGTGTGGCGCGCTTGGCTTGCTGGGCGATGGCCTGGCTTCGTCCTGGGCCCTCGTCCGGCAGGCCTCGTCCGATGCTTATTCGTACGATACGCTTCCGATTAAATTTCCGATTCCGGAATTCATTTCCGATACGAACAATATTTAACATTTCCGATTCCGGAATTAATTTCCGTTTCGAACAAATATTTAATATTTCCGTTTCCGGAATTATTTTCCGATTCCGGTAATATTTCCGATTCTGACAATATTTCCGTTTCCGGCAATATTTCCGATTCTGGTAATATTTCCATTTCCGATAATATTTTCCGATACGTACCATGTTTCCGTTTCCGGCAACATCTACGACTTGGATAATATTTATATTTCCGATACGATCCATATTTCCGTTTCCGGCAATATCATCGTTTCCGGAGTATTCATTTCTTGCCTGTGACGATCTCAGCTCCCACTGAAACCAAGATCCGTCGATTCCGAATATCCATAGATAGAGTATTTAATGCCATTAAATACTTGATCCGTTTACGTACTATTTGTGTGACCCTACGGGTTCAGTCAAGAGTAAGCTGTGGATTAATATCATTAATTCCACTTGAACTGAAGCGGCCTCTAGCTAGGCATTCAGCTCACTTGATCTCACTGAATTATTAACTTGTTAATTAATACTGAACCGCATTTATTAGACTTATCATAGAATGCATACGTACGCAGTTTTTCGGCAGTTTCTTCGTTACTCATCCAAATCGAGTGATTTTTGTGTCAATTCCGCATGTAAAAGGCATTCTAAAATTTTGACAAAAATAGTATTTTCCTGCCGAACCCAGAATTCTCAAATTCGAAGCCTAACTATGACTTTTCGAAGGTTTTAGTTTTTCGAATGCAAAATTTCGTAAATTTAAGATGTTAAATTAAATATTTGCGATTCTTGTTGATAAATCTTGAATTTTTGCGACCCTAGTTCCCTAGTTCCCTCTCCTTCTTCTGCGAATGGAGAAGGGGAAAGGGAACAAGAATAAGAATAAGAGTAATGCTACTGTTCAGTCAATGGATGTTCTGGGCAAGGGTAAGAAGCCTGGTGAGCAGCGCACACCAAATTCACCAAAAACACCGGTGCAAGGTTTTGCCCTAAATACGGAGAATGGGAGTGAAATTTCGAAATTTGCACTTGATACACCAGCAGATGACAGTGTGTTATTATCTCCAAGTGCAGCGATGGAGGAGATTGTGCAAGGATCGAGGGCAAAAACGATAGAGGTCCTACAGACTACTCCATGTGAAGAGGTAATTGCTCAAACCCACATAAGTGCAGATGTGAATGTGGATAATATGGATGCTTATGATGATGATTTGATTGAAATTTGCGATAATGACATAAAAGATGAATTGGAATATTGGTCGTTAAGCGTGATCATGTGTATTTATGGAGCAAACCCTAGAATAGGTATGATTGATGGTTATGCACGTCGATTATGGGGCAATTTAAACGTTGACAAGATCATACCTATTAAGAAGAGTTTTTTTATGATTCGTTTCCTTAATAAGGAGACAATGCAAAAGGCCCTTTGTTGACCCTAAAGTTTTGATGATGACAAAGCAAACTCCTGACAATTGGTTAAGTTATGTTGCATAATAGGTTCCGAGATCCTTGAAGGGATAATGCTAAGTTAAGGAGATCCTGAGTTGGATAAATAAGCAAACGTGGAATATAAGCAAGTAATTGATCCATGTCAGACACTACATTGAAGAAATAATCATTAAGCAAGGCGAGATCCTTAGGCGAGTTCCTAAGGCGAGATCCTCATATATTATGTGGATCCTCGATGTTCCAGAGAAGGAACAAATTGGGAAGACTTCGAGTGAAGCTTCTAAAGGTGCAACATGAAGACTACAACATATGAGTTTATGTTTAGGATTTATGTAAGTATTTAATATTGTTTATACGTAATTTGGAACGAAAGGAACCTAAGTATTTTGGTACGTTTTAAATTGAAATGTATTAACTGTAATTATAAAAGAGTTTTAAGTTGGAAAATCTTTGTTAATAAATAAAATGAATTTAATTAATAAATGTAAACATAGGATTCTGTTTTCATTCTCCTTGTTTCTCAAGCAAAAGATTTTCCATGATCCTTAAAACTCTCCCACGTATTTCTGTTTAAACGTGCATTTAGTGTTTTGATTTGGTCTCCCTGTTTCTCTCCAACTATGCCCATGTTACTGAGCAGTAACTGTTAGTGGGTAGTTGAGGAGAACATGGGTACCCAACCTTAGGTAAAACTCTCCTATAAAAGGAGAAGAGTTTTGGCTTTTCAAAACACAACTGATTTCTACAAAATCTATCTTAAAGAGCTTAAACGTTTTAAAAGAATCAGTTGGCAAAATAGAGTGTTCCTTGAGTTCCTTATTACTATAAGCTTTATTACGTACTAGAATCTATCTATCATATTGTATTTTGGGTTTAAGGATTGAGTGATCCTTGAGTGACTTAGAGTTAAGTCAAAGAGAGAAAGAGCGACTAAGAGTTTAGTCAAAGAGAGAAACAGTGACTTAGAGTTAAGTCAAAGAGAAAAGGAGCGACTTAGAGTTAAGTCAGAGAGAGAAAGAGTAGCACAGTAATCGAAGGGGATTGCTGTGGGGAACTCGTGTTCGAGAGGAACTCGAGTTAAAGAGTGTATTTGTAATAGAGTTATTGCATTAATACAAAAGAGTAGTGAGGTTCTTCTTGATTAGGGTCAAGAAGGTTCCTCCGTTTTATATCTTTCTTCGCTCATTGTTCTCAGTCTCTTTATTGTTTAAATTCCGCAAGAAACTTACTCAAGTTCCCAAGAAACAATTCACCCCCCCTCTTGTCAAGTGTTCCTACTGAACTATCAGTTGGTATCAGAGCAGGATCTCACAAAAATACAGGAAACCCTGTTGAGAAAAAGTTCCTGGAAAGTATGAACGCTTACGAGAAACTCGAGGAAGGTTATTCCACTCAAAGATCTCCAATGTTCAACGGGAAATTCTACACCTACTGGAAGAACAGGATGGAGATCTATATCAAGGCAGAGAACTATCAAGTCTGGCGAGTCATAGAAGTCGGTGATTTCGAGGTAACAATGACCAATGCTCAAAATGAGGTAGTTCCTAAACCCATGTCTGAATTTACTAAGGAAGATTTTGAGAAATTTGAAATCAACGCAATGGCTGTGAAAATCTTGCATTGCGGCCTTGGACCTCACGAACATAACAGAGTTATGGGGTGCAAGAGCGCAAAGCAAATCTGGGATCTCCTTCAAATAACTCATGAAGGAACTAATGAGGTCAAACGCTCAAAAATTGATTTATTAATGTCTAGGTATGAACGTTTTGAAATGCAACCAAGAGAAACAATACAGGAAATGTTTACTCGTTTCACTAATATTACTAATGAACTAGTTTCTCTTGGAAGAAATATTCCCTCTGATGAACAGGTTAGAAAGATCCTAAGGAGCATGCCACAGGATGATAGATGGAGGACCAAGGTCACTGCATTGTTTGAAACAAAGGACTTCACCAAATTCAACATTGAAAAACTGGCGGGATCCTTGATGACTCATGAATTACATCTAGGAGCAGCTATTCCTGAGAACCCAGGCCTTGCTCTCAAGGCTGAGGAACAGGAGGACTCAGAACCTGACGAAGATGAGGTTGCTACGTTGGTCAGAAAAATAAAAAGATTTTACAGGAACTCTAAACCTGGAAATCTAAGAGGAAGGAACTCAGTGAGAAAATCAAGTGGTTCCAAGTCTGACCAAGGATGTTTCAAGTGCGGTGATTCTGACCATCAAATCAAAGACTGTCCTCAGTGGAAAAATGAAAAAGGGAAAGGCAAGGGAAAGGATCAATACAAGGAAAGGTTCAACAAATCCACCTTTGCCAAACCCAATTTCAAGAAGGCAATGATTGAAGCTTGGGAAGAAGCCACTGACTCGGAAGAAGATGAGGATCAATCAGATGAAGAAACAGCAAACCTTTGTCTTATGGCAAAGATCGATGGAACCACCCAAGATCCATCAACTGAAGTAAGGTCCTCAACTCTTTTATCTCTGTCTAAAACTAAATTAGTGGAATTATTGATAGAAACTCTAGACATTTTTAAAAAGCTTATCGTAATAAAGGCTCAAATTGACAAGGCAATGGAACTTAGCAAAGAACACACAACCTACCTCGATAATGTTAAATCTGATGTACATGGTAGGTTCTTTCAGTTGCCTGTCAGGAATACCTCTCTTAAAGACTATTTCGAAAGAGTTAAAAAAGTATATATTATGCTTGATGAAGCTAACAATGTTGATGAAATTCAGGAACAAGAAGATTTCGAAATTGGTTTAATTCGTTTTACAGATAATGATGAGGAAATCTCTCCTGGAAGACATCAAAATGGAATAGAAGATCCACAAACACAAGAAATTGCTTCTAACCAAAAAGTTCCTGTACAAAGAAATCCAAGAGCCCCTGATCCTGAGGAACCAGAAAATGATGATTCTGAGGAACCGGAAGAAGATCAAGAAACCTCTGATGCAGAGGAACAAGGATCTCAGGAAACGGAAGGAACTGAGGAGACCTTAGATGTTCCAGTGGCACAATATCGACCTAAGCCCTGGAAACATCAAAGTTCTCACCCAATGGATCTGATTATCAGTGATATTAGGAAAGGAACTCAAACAAGGTCTCAACTAAGGAACTTCTGTGCTTTTCATGCGTTCCTCTCCACAATCAAGCCAAGGAACCACACTGAATCTTTGAAAGATACTGATTGGATCACTGCCAAGCAAAATGAGTTAAACGAGTTCCAAAGGAACAAGGTATGGCATCTGGAATCCAAACCAAAGAATCAAAAGGTCATAGGATCGATGTGGGTGTTCAGGAACAAGCTTGATAAACATACAACGATCATCAGGAACAAGGCAAGGTTAGTAGTCAAAGGCTACAATCAACAGGAAGGTATTGATTTCGAAGAAACGTTTGTACCTGTTGTTAGATTAGAAGCTATTCGAACTCTAATTGCTTTTGCAGCCTTTATGGGACTTAAGTTGTACCATATGGACGTCAATGCTTTTTTAAATGATTTTCTTGAAAAAGACGTCTATATGGAACAACCCCCGGTTTTCGAGAATCCCGAATTTTCGAATCACATCTATAAGCCTGACAAAGCTCTCTATGGGTTAAAGCAGGCTCCGAGATCGTGGTACGAAAAATTATCCAAGTTTCTTTTACAAAATGATTTTAAACGAGGAAGAACTAATAAAATTCTATTTTTAAAATCAAAAGGATCTGACTCACTAGTTGTACAAATTTACGTTGATAATATATTGTTTGGTACAACTAATGAAAATTTTTGCAAGGAACTTGCAAAGTAAATAAGCAGAGAGAAGCACGGGAGAATGAGATTGGACCTCGGGATGATCAAGCTAAAATAAGTAAGCAGGAAAGTTCCTCACAAGGTATTACTTTTATAGATTTATGCATAACTATTATATACCATTATAAATACATGTGCGTAAAGCATAACTGAAGTTTACCATTGTTAAGGAACAACCAAAAATTTAGAATTAAAATGTATATTTAATTAGTCAGTAATATGAGATACGTGATTTAATTAGTTTCTCTAAAATAAGAGGATCATGGATATATTCTTTTTGTTACAATTTTTTTCCATCTTTTATTTTTCCACAAATTACTTTTTATTTATTTTTATATATCCATACTTTTTATTTATTCAATTAAATTTTATTTTTTTCCAAAATTAAAAGCTAATGGATCACACCTATGGATCTCTCATACCCATAGCCTCCGCAAATTCACATCTCACAAATTCAACACCACAAACCCTAGAAAAAGAAAAACCCCAAATCTAAAACCCTAGCCACCATCACCGGCGGCCGGACTCAAGCAGCCACGACCACCGGCGGCAGCGGCTCGACCCCAAGCGTCGCAGCACCGACGGCCGCGAATCCCCACTCTTTTGCCCTTAATCCCAGCCACGACCCACCACCTCTTCTCTCCACAACAACCAGCGACGGTGGCTCCAAATCACTACCCTCCCAGCCGTCCGAATCCGCCGTCGTCGCCAAAACCCACACCACCACTTCCGACAAACAACCTCCCAAAATCCTCCACCCAAACCCGTTCGCGACCACCCTTACACCAACCGCCCAGATCGCGACCCATCACCACACAACATCCGACCCGCTCGCGCCCTCGCCCAGCCCAGAACCGTCCTCCCTTCCTTCCGCCTCCCCTTCTGTTCGGTTGACCAAGGATGCCGAGGTTATTGCAAAAACCGAAAAAAAAAAAAAAAAAAAAAAGAATTACGGATTGTTCTAAGGGGGAAATTACCTCATTCCGTGTTCCTTCGGTTGATGATGCAAATTTGGTAACGAGGTTTGCAATTAATATTGAGGATAATGGGTTATGAATTATATTCAAGGGATGACGTTGTTGTTAAAAAAAAAAAAAAAAAAAAATATATATATGAAAGGGTTAACAACGTGGTTCCTAAGGTGAACAGTTCTCTGTTGTTTGTTGATATATATTATGATAATGAGAATGATGATGAGAAAGTGGAAGAATGAAAAGACGCAATAGAAGTTGAGAAAGGATATGGATCTATATGCAGCTGAAAAAGGAACAACCTAAACTTGCTACATACCCAAGCCATCTTTCCTGATCCTATCCATTTGTGTTACATTACGCTTTTGATTTTTTTAGAACTTTTTATTTTATTTTTTATATTCTTTTTGGTATGTAACCCTCTGTTGGGAAACATACGATTTTTATTCTTTTATTTCTGTGGAACTCCTAAAGATCGTATCTCTAAAAACTTGGCTTGTTATTTATTATGTTTTATATTCGAATCTAGTACGTTGGAACTTTACTTTGAGGCTAACTTAGTTTGTCAACCGTTGATCGGAGGACGCTATAATCGGTATATATTAGTACTGTATTTTTCTACTTTTTGTTAATGCCAACAGGGGGAAATGAATGTAAACTTAACTTAAATTGATCACTTGAGTCCGTCTCACTACTATCTTCTCGATGTAAGCTATTTTTTTGTTAAATTTTGTTTATCGTTTTTAAATTAATTACGTTTATTAAAAATTAATTTTGTCTCTCCTTAATTTCAATTTCGGTAGCTTAAATTAATTTTAATAAATGTATTTTATTGTTTAATTTTATATTTATGCTAATTGATTAAAACTGTATTTAGTGAAAGTTTGCTTTTGTTGTCATCACCAAAAAGGGGGAATATTGTTGACCCTAAAGTTTTGATGATGACAAAGCAAACTCCTGACAATTGCTTAAGTTATGTTGCATAATAGGTTCCGAGATCCTTGAAGGGATAATGCTAAGTTAAGGAGATCCTGAGTTGGATAAATAAGCAAACGTGGAATATAAGCAAGTAATTGATCCATGTCAGACACTACATTGAAGAAATAATCATTAAGCAAGGCGAGATCCTTAGGCGAGTTCCTAAGGCGAGTTCCTCATATATTATGTGGATCCTCGATGTTCCAGAGAAGGAACAAATTGGGAAGACTTCGAGTGAAGCTTCTAAAGGTGCAACATGAAGACTACAACATATGAGTTTATGTTTAGGATTTATGTAAGTATTTAATATTGTTTATACGTAATTTGGAACGAAAGGAACCTAAGTATTTTGGTACGTTTTAAATTGAAATATATTAACTGTAATTATAAAAGAGTTTTAAGTTGGAAAATCTTTGTTAATAAATAAAATGAATTTAATTAATAAATGTAAACATAGGATTCTGTTTTCATTCTCCTTGTTTCTCAAGCAAAAGATTTTCCATGATCCTCAAAACTCTCCCACGTATTTCTGTTTAAACGTGCATTTAGTGTTTTGATTTGGTCTCCCTGTTTCTCTCCAACTATGCCCATGTTACTGAGCAGTAACTGTTAGTGGGTAGTTGAGGAGAACATGGGTACCCAACCTTAGGTAAAACTCTCCTATAAAAGGAGAAGAGTTTTGGCTTTTCAAAACACAACTGATTTCTACAAAATCTATCTTAAAGAGCTTAAACGTTTTAAAAGAATCAGTTGGCAAAATAGAGTGTTCCTTGAGTTCCTTATTACTATAAGCTTTATTACGTACTAGAATCTATCTATCATATTGTATTTTGGGTTTAAGGATTGAGTGATCCTTGAGTGACTTAGAGTTAAGTCAAAGAGAGAAAGAGCGACTAAGAGTTTAGTCAAAGAGAGAAACAGTGACTTAGAGTTAAGTCAAAGAGAAAAGGAGCGACTTAGAGTTAAGTCAGAGAGAGAAAGAGTAGCACAGTAATCGAAGGGGATTGCTGTGGGGAACTCGTGTTCGAGAGGAACTCGAGTTAAAGAGTGTATTTGTAATAGAGTTATTGCATTAATACAAAAGAGTAGTGAGGTTCTTCTTGATTAGGGTCAAGAAGGTTCCTCCGTTTTATATCTTTCTTCGCTCATTGTTCTCAGTCTCTTTATTGTTTAAATTCCGCAAGAAACTTACTCAAGTTCCCAAGAAACAATTCACCCCCCCTCTTGTCAAGTGTTCCTACTGAACTATCACCCTTGATGCTAAGTACCTACTGTTCGATAACAAACCTGTATTCATTAAAGAATGGCAGCATGATGGTATGGTGCTTGATGTTGAGGAATTTAAGAGGGTGCCAGTATGGGTGCAACTTCCAGCCCTTCCCCTGAGGTACTGGGGCTGCTTGTTAAAATTGCTAGGTAAGGTTGGTAAACCTTTAAACCCAGATCAGGCTACTACAAATAGGGATCGAATTGCATATGCGAGAGTGCTAGTGGAAATGGATATTAATAAGGTGTTCCCCAAAAACATACAGTTCAAGAATGAAAAGGGTGTAGTGGTTAGTCAAGAACTAGAGTTTGAATGGAAGCCTCCTACTCAATGGGAGAATGATGGTCAAGGGCTACACAATGTGAAGCAGAAAAAGGTTTGGAGACCTATAAAGAAGGCAGTGGTAAGTCAAGAAGAAGAGACAACTCAACCAGAACAGCAGCCAACGAATGAGGGGGATGGTTTTGTCTTAGCTAAGAAGACAATGTCAGCCAGGAGGAATCATAGCAATAGAGAGGAAGTGGGCACATCGAATATGTTTGGATTAATTCAAGCTGATGAACCGGTGATCGGTGTGGATGATATGGATGCAGGAGATCAAGAAATGAATGTGTTAGATGGACAATCTGTTCGTGATGAATGTAAGGGGGCTTAACAGCGCCCAAAAGCAGAAAGAGGTACAAAACCTCTTTCTTACGCAGCAGGCGGGCATTGTGTGTTTAATTGAAACCAAGTTGAAGTCTGCAAGTTTTGATATGGTTTATGCGAACTTGTTTCAACAGTGGTGTGTTACTTCGAATTTCCATACGCATAAAGGTGGTAGAATTCTGGTGGCGTGGGTAGAACAGAACTTTGGTGTGAATATAGTCCATGTTTCGGATCAAATTATCCATGTCGAGGGGTATAATAAGGTCTACAAGAAAGCTTTTCAGTTATCGGTGGTGTACGGTCATAATGACAATGCTAGCAGGTTGGCTATGTGGAGGGATTTGGAGAGAATTGGTGCAAATATGGTGATGCCGTGGATAGTAGTTGGTGATTTCAACAGTCCACTACATTATGATGATAGAGTGGGGAGCACAGTGAGTTATGCTGAGATTAGAGACTTTCAACAAATGGTAAATAAATGTAACTTGGTAGATTTAGCTTGCACGGGGCCTCGGTATACTTGGAACAACAAACAATTGGGGAGCAGCCGTGTTCTTAGCAAGATTGATAGGAGTTTAATTAATGATGTTTGGATTGAGAATTGGCCTAATTCGATTGTTCATTTCTTACCTGAGGGCTGGTTTGATCATAGTCCCATGGTTATCCGTTTTGACAAGCAGTGTGGTAAGGGGAGGGCTTCTTTTAAATTTTTTGATATGTGGACCTCTCATCCAGAGTATTTGGACACTGTGAAGCAGGCATGGAAGATTGAAGTGACTGGAGTTCCTATGTTCAAAGTGGTTAGGAAGCTAAAATCATGCAAATATCACTTGAAGAACTTGAATAAGCAGCATTATGATAAGATTGCTGATAAACATGCAAGGGCTAGGGGGGATTTGGAGGACATCCAACAGCTACTACACAGGTGGCCTGCTGATCCCATTGTTGCTTCTTATGAAAGATACGTGGCTGAGCAATTTAAAGAGGCTAACAAGGCCTATGGGAGTTATCTTGCACAAAAGGCTAAGGTGAAGTGGCTAAAGGAGGGAGATGAAAACACATCCTTTTTCCATAAGATTATTAAAGTGCGGCAACACCAACAGAAGATTTTGCAAGTTAATGCAATGGATGGTACTGTAAGATCCACTCCTGATGAGGTTGTTGATGCATTTCAACAATTCTATGTGCAGCTGCTTGGTTCCACATCTACTGAGAGGCAGCATATTCAACCGGATATTATCAAGATGGGGCCCACTGTTAATGATGAGCAAGCTAATTTGCTATTACAGGCTTTCTCGGATGATGAGATAAAAGGTGCCATGTTCTCTATTCCCAATTTCAAAGCTCCGGGACCGGATGGGTTTAACTCTACCTTCTTCAAGACAGCTTGGGGTGAAATTGGAGGTGAGGTATGTACGGCTATCAGAGATTTCTTTTCTTCTGGAAAAATGTTGAAGGAATTGAACTGCACAAAAATCACGTTAATTCCTAAGGTGAGTCACCCTACTTCTGTGACTGAATTCAGACCTATAGCTTGTTGTAACACATTGTATAAATGCATTACCAAGCTTATTTGTATGAGACTGAAGAGAGTGTTACCTCAGATTATCTCCCCTAACCAATCTGGTTTCATTGAAGGTCGGCAAATTGTTCACAATGTTAGTATCCTTCAGGATTTGGTAGGTGTGTATAACAGGAAATCCGCTCCTCCTGGATGTCTTCTGAAAGTGGACATTAGGAAAGCATATGATTCTGTGCATTGGGAGTTTTTGAAAGAGATGTTAAAGGAGCTGAATTTTCCTAATAGGTTTATAGACTGGATAATGGCCTGTGTTACTACTCCCTCCTATTCTCTTTGTATTAATGGCTCTACCAAGGGTTTCTTTCATGGTAAGCAAGGACTAAGACAGGGGGATCCGATGTCTCCATTGCTTTTTGTGATTTGTATGGAGTATCTGTCTAGACTCTTGCAGTATGCTAGCTATCAACAGGGGTACCAGTTTCACTACAGGTGCAAAGGTGTGAGGCTCAATCACCTTGTGTTTGCTGATGATTTAATCTTGTTCTCCAGAGGGGATGAGTTCTCTATTATGAAAAATATGAGGGCTTTGGCAACTTTCGCTAAGGTTTCAGGTTTAGCAGCAAATTCTGGTAAATCTGCGCTCTATGTTTGTAATGTTCCTGATGAGATCAAAAGCAGTATTCTGGATAAAACAGGCTTCATGGAGGACAAATTGCCTTTTAGATATCTTGGGGTAAAGATTAGTGCCAAGAAGCTTTCGAAAGCTGATTGTGAATTCATGGCTGATAAGATTGGAGCCAGGATCAGGTCCTGGGGGAGTAGGACGCTTTCTTATGTTGGGAGAGCTCAGTTGGTGAATTATGTTTTGCTTAATCTTCATACTTATTGGGCCTCGATGTTTATTATTCCTAAAAAGGTGATAGATATGGTCATTGCTAGTTGCAGGAGCTATCTTTGGGCTGGTCAAGTAGGCTCGTCCAAGGCACTTTTATCTTGGGACTGGGTGTGCAGACCAAAGAATGAAGGAGGGCTTGGTTTCAAAGAAAGTCATGCATGGAATCTGGCTCTTCTTGGAAAATACGTGTGGAGTATTGCGAAAAAGGAAGATAATATGTGGGTTCGTTGGATTAATCATGTATATTTAAAGCAACAAACTTGGATGAGCTATTGTCCTCCAGCCAATGCGAGTTGGTATTGGAAAACATTGTGCAAAGTGAAGGACCATTTCAGGTCTGGTTACTACCAGGACAGATGGGTCTTCAACCCCCGAGGTTATTCTGCTAAAACCGGATACCAGTGGCTTAGAGGAGAGAGGCCGAAAGTGGAGTGGGCATGCTGGGTTTGGAGTCGTTTCAACATTCCTAAAACCAGGTTCATATGTTGGCTCATTATGTGGAACAGGTTGCAAACAAAAGACAAACTTCATCGTTTTGGAGTGATTGATAATGATACCTGTCCTTTATGTAATCAGGAAGTGGAGAGTATTGATCATGTGTATTTCAGGTGCAACTACTCGCAAATGTGCTTGACTGAACTGTGCAATCAGCTGGGGATTCGTAGGAGTTTGACGCAACTTCCTGATATGGACCAGTGGTTACGGAGGCCAACTGAAGGAAGATTTAAGGCGGGAGTTATAAGGGCCTGCTTTACGGCACTCATGTACCAGATATGGATACAAAGAAATGAAGTAGTGTGGAAGAAGAAGCTAGGAAGACCTGAAGCTCTTATTCGTTTCATAAAGTGGCAATGTTATTGGAGGATCATGCAGATTCAGCCTAGGAAGATTAGTGTGAATAATCAACGGTGGTTTGATAAGTCTTTTAGAGATTTGAGTAATTAATGTTTGTAAGATGTTGCTGCATATGATTGAATTCCCCCTTTTTGAACCCTTCCTAGAAGGTGGCAATAGGGGAGAATTATGATGCTGGAGCAACGTCTTAGTGGTGAAGTTTTGTTTGTGTTCTGTTAGTTTTGTGGCATGTAGCTGTAATGTTTTGACATTTTTGGTTTGTTTAATATAGTTCTAATTACCTTTCTCAAAAAAAAAAAAATCTTGAATTTTTGGTTGACCTACTGTATATGTTTAACAAGTTTGAATGCCTAGCCTTGTTAATTATGCAATCTAATTTGTAGTTATGATTAATTTGTTGAAAATTAGAATAATTTAGAATTAATTTGATTTTCATAATTAATTATAATTTAATTAGAAACCTATGATTAAAAACCACCATAAAAATTGTAAATTTATGATAAATTTTTAAATTTTTATGACCTAGGCTTGAATCCATGATAATCGGAAATCAATTGAATAATAAATTTTCGATTTTTCGCCCTAAAATTATGAAATTAATATTATTTATTAATTTGTCATTAATTTTAAATATAAATTTTAAATTTTTATGCGATTCATTCATATAACTTGCACGCACAAAGCAATGGACGCTTCGTGTTACCCTTAAGGGGTGTTGTATAGTGCGGGCATGCGACGACGAGCAAGGGAGCTCGTCGCCCGTGCGGCACGAATGCAATGAGCAGGGGCATGGTGCACGAGCACAAGGCAGCAACCCTGCCTTGTGTCGTGGGCCACGAGCTATGGATGAATGGGCATGGGCGAAGGCAAGGCATGGCAGTCGCGTGTGGGCAGCAAGCGAGCTGCGCCACAACGCGCACTGCCTCGCGCAAGCGCGCGCAGCCTCGCGCGCAGCGAGCGCAAGCTCGCGTGCCACGAGCGCTGCGCCCAGCGTTGATCGCGCGCAATTGCTCGCGCACAGCGAGCGATGGCTCGCGTGCATCAAGCGCTGGAGCGCGCGCAGCAAGCGCTGGCGAGCGCGCACAGCGAGCGATGGCTCGCTTGCGTCGAGAGCTGGCGCGCGCGCAGCGAGCACCACTTGTGCGATGGCTTGCGATGGGAAGATGCAGCAGCTATGCGACGAGCGCATGGGCTGCGCGCACATGGCCAGCGATGGCTGTGTGCGTGTGGCCCATGGGCGTGCGATGCGTAGGGTGTTTGCGTTGCGATTAGATCGTTTTGAATGTTTAATTTGAAATTTTCAGTTTACGTAATTTTAATTAATTTTAAAAATTAATAATTTAAATTATTTTCTTGGATTTTAATTTTGAATATTGTAATTATAATAAATTTTATTTATTCTAATTATTTTACTAAAATTAAAATCATGAATTAATTTAAATACGACTGAAATTAAATTAAACTTTTTGGATTCAATTATAAATTTATATGAGCTTTAAATTTTAATTAAATTTGTATGTTTCCGGTTAGACTAGAAATACAATTTATGTTTAAAATTAGTAAAGCATATGAATTTATTGGTTTAAGTGGGAGCGCTTTTAGTCATAAACTCTTGATTAGGTCTACGAATCCTTAAGGTTAAAATAACTTGATTATAATTAATAAGGACTGAATAATTGGTAGATTATTGGTGCCCTTGATTAATTGCTGCAAATGTTTACGTGATGCATAATGTGTTTTACTAACCAGCTATGTGGGCCATTCATGATAATGAATGGGTGAATGGTATATATTGTATATGTACTGTTTTGCAGGTTATGAAGTGACTAGTATGGCCCAAATAGGATAGAAAATATGGTCTGCGTACCATTAATTTGAATGTAATTGGTCTAAAGTACCAAAGTCGTTTTTCAATTCAAATATGGTCTGCGTACCATCAAATAGTTGTAATTAGTTTTAATTATAGCTTATCCTATTTGAAGAAAATGGTGTCTCCCACGGAGATTTTCGAGACGGACTTTGAAGTTAAAGCTTCAAGATGAAGTCGGGCCATACTAGATCACATTTATCTTATGCATGCTTTAAGTTATTTATTGCTTTAAATATGTCTTAATTATGCATGAGATTGTGGCTTGATTATGTTGCATGATTAAGGATTTTAGTTCACTTAAAATCTAACCAACATAGTAAGAGCCTTAAGTTCCAAACTTAAAAATTGAGTTAAAAGGTGCCATGCCAAAATATACACTTGCTTGGATATCCTTTACATCAATCTAGTAATAGTTTTCGCTCAGCGAGGTGTTACTTATTGGTCCTAAAGGGGCAAGGTACACAAATAATTTTGAGTACATGTTAGTTTTGGTGAAACTCAACGATATAAGTAAGGAGTCCTTTTATGTCGTGGCAAAATCGATAGGTTTACCTAATAAGTTCTTAGACGTACCTATCAACCAAGAATAGTTTCTAGACTATTAGCAAAAGGCTTTTGCTTACCTAAGATGTTCTAGGATTAAGTCGACAAACTGTGCTTAGTTCTTCAATGATTTTAGGATCTTGGAATCATTTTATTCACACCTGCCGGAACAATAAATTCGAATAAAATGCTAAATAACTTGTTGAAATTGCATGATTGCTTTGATTTTCAAGTTATTATTCATGATAAATGTTTAGACTTTGCATGCTTCAATGTATGTTTTAATTATTGTTTATAATTAAATATCTTGCACTGCAATAAATCCTTTTAGAAAGGTAACAGTAAATTTCCTCGATTGTTAGTGAATCCAAGAACGATTCACGGAAATGAGAGATGTGAGCAATTTTAAAATGTACGTTTCTTTTAGCGACTTTTATGGTTGTTTTCGAACATCAAAGTCGAATGGCGAACCAATTGGTGCTTGTGAATTCAAAATACACTGTAGTTTTGAGATCAAAAAGCATTGAGTTTAATACGCTCAGCTTTACCAATGGTTAACAACCTAATATCTTTGTCCATTTAATTCTCGAATGAGTCTAGTCCCTAGACATTCGAATAGATCGATGCTTAGAGAACTTTAGAAGTTTCTGGTAAGATCATCTAGTTGAAACTTAATATTCAACATAAATGGTAAGAACCTTGTTGGGGTGACATTGGACATGTCTAACAAAGTATAAAAGTCAACACTAAAGAATTCAATTCTTAAGACTATAAGAAAGGGTACAAGAAATAGGAAAACAAGGAACAAATGAAAGGAATTTACGATTCCGTTTCTACCTATAAGTTTATGTTTAAAGAGAAGTGACCTAGCAATCAAACTTCCTTGGTATCATATACCGCTTGAGGTTCTTACTTCGGTAATAACTCAAACAATGGAAGCTAGGATACACTAATGACCTACAAGTGGGAAATGAAGCATGGCAATGCTACATTAGTTGTAGGGTCATCTAGTTTGTTTTAAGTCCTTTCAAAGGCTGGAACTTAATGGCTATTTTGTTCCATAATCAACATACCTAAATTTCTGTTTTCAAACACAGAAAGACTCACATTCAAGAAAAACAAAAACAATGTTTGTTTGTTTATTTGAATGAAATGGTCAATTACAGGTTGAGTCAATATGCTTGATTAAAACAAACAACTCTTTAAAGAACTTTACTAGGTTCAAATCAACCCCTTGATTTGAGTTCCACTAATCTTTGGCATTGTTGCTTAGACCATATCAACAAGTTAACATTAAAAAATTCTATTTTGATGGACTTTTGAAAGTTGATTGATTTCTAGATCATTTTAAGACAACTAGTCTTACTTGTTGAAAGTAACAAAAGATATGAACTATTGTTAGAACGCCTAGACAATAGAGTTCAAAGCTAAAGAAGGATTTTATGACTTTATGGATTTGAGTGAATATAGGTTTATTTACTCAAATGTGATATAAGTTGAATCTGTTTGGCTAGTTCAAAGATTCAGAAGTATAAAATCCACTTGGCAAGAAATCATAAAGATCTAGGTTAGATCATGTTGATGATTACTTGAGACCAAATATGATCATCAATGATTGTGTGTTGTAATTTCACAATCTAGGTCCATAAGATATGGCATATCTTAGTTGGAATAATTGAAGTCAATAAGTACTTGATTCGATTAATGATGAATCATAAAGACTTTTCCTATAATTTCTAAAACAAAATGCTCAACCACCACCAAACTAAACCAAATTCGTCAAAGCTATTGAAAAGTAATTTCAGGATATCTTTTCAATTATATATATCTAAAGAGTTGCTAAACTCAGTGGGAGCTTAGTGTTTGTTATTCAACAAACTAAGGCCCAAGTCTAGATATATGTTTCATTATGATTTATTCAAATGAGACACAAGGGTATTGTTTCTACCACGAATTTTTGAGAACATAATGTTTGTTTGCTCGAAATAATGTCCTTTTGAAGATTCGTCTCCAAAATGACAAGTGGGAGAAAATAGACCTCGAAAGTCTTCGAGGCGAACAACAAACATAAACGGACATTCCGGAGGCTTTTCGAAGTGCTTCAGAAAATCCGAACTTATTCTTTAAGGACTTTAGAAGTGGCTTTAAAGAATAGACATCTCTTAGAAGACTTTACAAGTGCTTCAAAGAGAATAGAATATTCAAAGGACTCTCAAAGTGCCTGTTGATATTCTATTGTTTGATGTTCTATACCCAAGTAGGCATAGAATTCAAGTCACTGAAACTATGAGATTCTTCTATTAGATAATGAAGAAACATAGAGATCAGGTCAATGAAACTATGAGATTCTTCTATTAAATAGTGAAGAAACCTACAACTTGCAGTCAAACTATTATCATATAGATTAATGAGTTTGTGACTTGTAAGAAAGCTATGACGAAATATAGATTCCCTAAAATGGTTAGAGGCCATATATAGACTATATGTTTAATTGGTTAAAGGCCATAAAACATACTCAATGTTTTGATGACAAAATTGAAATTTTGTTGATTTGCAAGAATAGGTTCACACCTATTGGTTGCAAGTTTGTTTTAAGGATAAAAACCATCAAACATGAAATTGTGTTCACACACAAAGCGAGATTAGTTGCTAAAGGTTACAAGCAAATTCATGGCATGGATTGTGTTGAAACCTCATGCAAAATCGTAATGCTCAAGTCTATAATTCAAGCAATGATTGCATATTGGTACATATAGCAATTGGATGACAAAACGTATTCCTCAATCAAATGTTGGAATATAATATGTACATGGTATGTCATAGAATTTGTGGATCCAAATAAATGCTTGAAAAGGAAAGCTAGCTTATAAAATCTAAGTACAGATTTAAGCAAGCAATTGGGAATTGGAACTGTATTTTAAGTGAAGCTAATAAGCATTTTAGTTTCATAAAATATACATGATTCTTATAGATGTATAAGAAGTTTAGTGGGAGTACATAAAAACTTATTTGGTCCTATGTGTATCACACACATATCTCTCTATTGTGAAATAACATTCAAATGCTAATGACTTAGATTTGAAATTATTCATCAATGATGGACCATGGCGAAACTTAGTACATACTGGGTATTAAGATCTATTTACAAAGATCTTATGATATTGTTTTAAGTAATGGCATTTACTAAATCAAACACGAAAGTCTCCATTGGAGATATTCGACCCATGTGAATAAATCTAAGTAAAGGATGTTTGAACTATGTATAAGCATTTACTAAGTTAAACATCAAAGGATCTAAATAAGATTCTTAACCTATATTATATGTCAAAGAATTTAGCTGAATTTAGTATCTACTGAAACTAGATAAGCTAAAGTCACATGAATAGAATTCAATTGGGAATTATTCTGCAAAAGAATTTATCATGTATGATATAATATGAGGATCGCCAAAAACGTATCGTATGACTTTAGCCATGACGAACATATACCAATCTCTATTGATCTAAGTGAAGATCAACTAGATTGAGATCAAGAATACTTATGGTACTTGAAAAGGTACATAGGAATAGTTCTTGATTCAAGGAAATATAGATATGCTAAATATTGATGCTACACGCATAAACACTGGCAAAGGATCAAGCAAGACCCTTTGGAGTTAACCATTGATAAGGACGAGCTATAGGGCATCGTGTTTTGAAATGGCAACATGGATTGGAGACCATGAGTTGTTGCGTGGGAAATTAAATATTAATTTCTATGTTCTAAGATACAACTGGAAAGTCTTCCACATATCTGTGAACTGCTTGGATAAGTAAATCCAAACAAAGCATCACTAGCAACCTAAACAGTTGAAGTAAAAGTAATTATTGCCTAAGAAGCAATAAAACAGGGTTGTTTAAAGTTCTTCACTGAACTTGGGTAGATCACCTATCTGCTGGCTTGATGGTTCTTCATTGAAAAATGCGTAGAACCACTCTTGAAGCAAGAAAAACGTCTGCTAACTTGATGGTTCTTCATTGCAAAATGAGTAAAACCACTATCGAAGTAAGAAAGACTAGATCACATAATAAACAAACTCAAAAGATCTTATCATCCTATCACGAATATCATTCGATGAAAAGGATATTAAGATTGGCAAAGCATGATAACTAAACCTATGCAACAAGTGAGAAGCAACACTCACATTGAAGCACTGGAAATCAAGCATAGCTTTGAATTCCATGAACTGTTTTAAAGATGGGTTTGAGGCCCATGGTTGTAAAACAATGGGGTTAAACATTTATCATATATGAAATGTATTTTCATATTCCATTTAATCTTGGTTTAGTATTAAATGATGAGTCCCTTCAATTTGACGATATATTCAAGATAGACTGTCAGGACCAGTCCTGTGACTAAGAAATGTCTATCAAGTGAACTTGAATGTCAAAGGTTGAAAATGGTCCCTAGTCGGAGTTTTCTATAAAATAGGACGCATAGAAAACGTTAGACGATTAGAATGCAAGATGACTAGTAGTTCTGTTTCTTGAACTATGTGGACATGGCAATGTCATAATCAATTTGCATAGATACTTACTTTGGGAAGACTAGTATCGGACAAGACCTATGAAACTTTACTGTAAGAGATGAAAATCTGTCATAAGTAAATTTCATTAAAATTATTAGACACTAAATCCTCAATACCTGAGTGATTTGAGATTACTTGTTTGAGAACTGGTTGCTTTGACGTTGACCAACCGTCGCACCGTAAAAGGAGGCTATAAAGGCAACGCTCAGGTAATCACCTATGAAACGAAGTCTAATCTCAAGATCGCAAGATTGGGATTGTCCTCCCATAAATCGGGATGAGATGCTTAAAAGTTGTACAAGGCCACTCGGAGAGCTAGAAACTGTGAAATGCATGGCCGTGCTCGGATGAATCATAGGCTATGATTATCTGTTTATTTGATCAGTTGAACTCTGAAACCGAGAAACACCTCTGGACATAATAAGGATGACAACTCTTACCTTATGTTCAAGAGCAAGCATCGAGCGACAAAGGAATTAGGAAATGCACACTTGTCCCTAAGGACAAGTGGGAGACTGAAGGAAATAATGCCCTTGGTCCAAGTATGCATTCTATGTTAAGTCTAATAAATGCGGTTTAGTATTAATTAACAAGTTAATAATTCAGTGAGATCAAGTGAGCTGAATGCCTAGCTAGAGGCCGCTTCAGTTCAAGTGGAATTAATGATATTAATCCACAACTTACTCTTGACTGAACCCGTAGGGTCACACAAATAGTACGTAAACGGATCAAGTATTTAATGGCATTAAATACTCCATCTATGGATATTCGGAATCGACGGATCTTGGTTTCAGTGGGAGCTGAGATCGTCACAGGCAAGAAATGAATACTCCGGAAACGATGATATTGCCGGAAACGGAAATATGGATCGTATCGGAAATATAAATATTATCCAAGTCGTAGATGTTGCCGGAAACGGAAACATGGTACGTATCGGAAAATATTATCGAAAATGGAAATATTGCCAGAATCGGAAATATTGCCGGAAACGGAAATATTGTCAGAATCGGAAATATTATCGGAATCGGAAAATAATTCCGGAAACGGAAATATTAAATATTTGTTCGAAACGGAAATTGATTCCGGAATCGGAAATATTAAATATTGTTCGTATCGGAAATGAATTCCGGAATCGGGAATTTAATCGGAAGCGTATCGTACGAATTAGCATCGGACGAGGCCCGCTAGACGAAGGCCCAGCACGAAGCCAGGCCGTCGCCCAGCGAGCCAACGCACACCAGCGCACGCCAAGCCTCGACCAGGCCCAGCGCAAGGCCAGGCCCAGCCAAGGCCTTGGGCGCGCGCGCGGAGCACAGCAGTGGGCCGAGCGCTGTGCGCCTAGCGTGGGTCGCAAGGCTTGCGCGGGTGTACGGTGCTCGTGCAATGCTTGTGCGGGAATCCTGAAGCAATCGGGATTCGAAGTATGATTAAATCCTAAAACTATTAGATAATGATTATTTAATTAGAGTCCTAGTAGGGTTATAATTAAATAAATTAGTATCCTAATAGGATTCCAAAACCCTTTCCATAAACTCTATAAATAGGTGCCTAGGGTCACATATTTTCATAGATTATTCAAGTATTCAAAGTGAGTTTTTGAGAGAAAATTCAGACACATTTCTTGACTATAAGTGCCGAAAATCTTTAGTACCTTAAGGGAGATTCTAGTTGGTCAATCTTAAGGCGGATCCGGACGTGCTGTGGACTATCTACGGAGGGACGACACTTGGAGTCCTAAAGACTTGTTCTTGTTCGGTTCGGGCGCAGCTAGGGAAGGCACGCAACAAAGAGTATGCATCTAAACTATGCTATATGATTATGTGTAAATAATATGTATTCCTGGCTAAATGGTTTTTCCGCATGATTTATGAATTGTCATATGTATCATAACCTAACACCCACAGTATTATTCCCATCCCCTGATTTAGTTCAAGAAAAATTGGATTATTTGCAAGCAATGGAAGTGCAGAGTTGGTGATCAACGAAAAACTTTTGAAGCACATAACACATTTTGGAGCTACACTTTTGAAGCAACAAAACAGGAACATATCAGCATGTTATAGATGCTCATTTTGTAAGTATTAATGTTGTAATTCAGTAGAAATAGCCTAGCACATGTATAACTTTTTGATGATGTGTTAGCAGGATTAATGATGTAATCAGAACGTACATGAATTAAGAGTTTGTAGTGAAAGTTATTAAGAGTTTAAAGTGCTCATGTCAATTGCCTCTCAGGGAGTTATTAATCATCATTGATGAATACGATGCTAACAATCACAACACATCAATACAACTCGTCTATTAGAATTTCTACAAGCTGGTTGCATAAGGTTACAATAATCAAAGACGACTCATACATCATAGAGGACTCACCTCTCAGTATCAAATTCATTTTTATCATGTTGACTTTTCTTTCAAATCAATTTATTTTACTCAAATACCACATCAGCAATGTTAGAAATCTAATTGGCAAGGATCAATATGTTAGGTCGTCGAGCATACAATCTCTATTGAACTCCATTTTCATCATTGAGGACTTATCCAACTTAGGGCCAGGGACTTATTCAACATGATAAACAGTTCAACAGATAACCAGTTCAACAGATAACCATAACCAGTAAACCAGTTCAACAGATAACCATAACCAGTTTCAACAGATAACCAGTTCATAAGATATCCAGTTCAACACAAAGACATAAACAGATAAAAATTCCAACAAGAACACAAACAGATAACCCATGCAACCATTTCCAAAACAATTACACAAACAGATACGGAGTAACCAGTTCAACAATTTCCAAACAATTACATTAACAGTACACAAGTCAACTAATCATCAACACCATTAAAAAAACATCAAGATATTAGTTAGAGGTACTCATTGGTGCTCGAACTTAGAATTCTTGTGTTTCATCAGAATTATACTTATCTGGTGCCTGGGTTTCATCAGAATCGGAAATGAATTCAAGAGCCTTTCTTGAGCTCGGCTCAAGTGTGGAGGACTCAAGTGCAACCTCTTCAGAAGCTTTATCGGCAGGCGTTTTAGGCACACAATCCCCATCATCGTCCTCATCATCTTCGGAATCATTTTGGCTCTTCCAATTCAGGTTGGAGGCCTCGCGTTTTTTCTGTTTAGAGGCTTTTTTCATCATCAATTCCTTCCAATCTCTGTGATCATCCTCAAGCTTTTTCTTCCAATTCATCATAAAAGCATGACAATCAGAGAATGGCTCCATGGCAGACAAATGCAGCCTCAGCCTAGCCCAATACTCCTCGTCAGTATCTGAAAGAGTTCGATGATACCATGGATCCATGAAGAACTTGGGTAATTCCCCAAATTGAAAACCCCAGTAATCGAATTGCACAAACCGTAAATTGACAAAAACACAAACCCTTAATCGAATAATCCCCAAATGTTATACCATGAATTAACAAAATCCCCAAATTAAAAACCCTAATTGACGAAAATCCCCAAATATTAAATCCTAAATTGACGAATTGCACAAACCCTAAATTGAAAAAAACACAAACCCTAAATCAAATAATCCCCAAATTCTAACCCTGAATTGACAAAATCCCCAAATTATAAACCCTAATTGACGAAAATCCCCAAATTTAAAATCCTAAATTGACGAATAACACAAACCCTAAATTGACAAAAACACAAACCCTAGATCGAATAATCCCCATAATCTAAACCCTGAATTGACAAAATCCCCAAATTAAAAACCCTTATTGACGAAAATCCCCAAATTAAAAACCCTAATTGACGAAAATCCCCAAATTTTAAATCCTAAATTGACGAATTGCACAAACCCTAAATTGACAAAAACACAAACCCTAAATCGAATAATCCCCAAATTCTAAACCCCAAATTGACAAAATCCCCAAATTGACGAAAATCCCCAAATTTTAAATCCTAAATTGACGAATCCCCAAATTATAAACCCTGAATTCAAGAATGCCATCAAAATCCCCTAAAATCCCCAAAATCACGACATCAAAGTGATCAAACTCTAACCCTAATTTGAAGACTGGAGAGGAGTAGAGAAGATCAAGGAGTAGAGAAGAAACGACGAGAGAAAAAGAGTAAAAATGAGAGCTTACTTTGTCGATCTTGAAGAAGTGCTATGAAGAAACAAGGAGAGAAGAAGACTAAACAGGGGAGGAGGAGTTTCGAACGATTGAATTAGAGAGCTTTCCAGAAACAATAGAGAAGAGAGAGACAATGAAGTTGAAATCTGAGATGGGGTTTTTATATTGGGGGGGAGGGGTTGGGTGTAGTTGTAAAATTATTTTTTTAATTGGATGGTGGGCCATAAGGTGTAGTAGATAGATTATTTAATTAGGTGGTGGGGTTGATAAGTTACCAAAAATGGCAAGTGTATCTCTTAAAAAATACGGCCGGGAAAAGGCAAGTGTATCTCTTAAAAAAATACGGAGGGAGTACTTTTTTTACAAAAAATGGTGTTTTCGCTCTCCACTTATCACTTTCTCTCTCTACTGTCGCCTCTTTTTCTCTCTAATTTTTTTTCTCATTTTTTCTCTACTTTTTTCTCCTTATCTCTCTTACTTTTCTATTCTGATTGTTGTGTTTTGTCATTTATTGTTTTGTCCTTACCTTTTACACTTATCCTATTTTGTCCTATTCTAGGTGATATATTTTTGCCATTCATATCGGATAGCCGCCTCGAAGCTCTCTTAATTGTGACACACAAAAAAAATAATTTTGATACGGAGTACATTCTTTATGAATAGAGCCTAAAATATTTTGTTTCACATTGGTGTGTTGAAATTAAATTTTTAGTGTGCTAAAAATCATTTCCCGTAATATTTGTGAATGTTACTCTCTTCAGTTTGGTAACTTACTAGTGATTATGCACACGATTTAAGTGTTATATAAATATTGTTTGGAGTACTTTTATTTTAGAAGATAAGGAAAAAAGACGTAGGAGGCCCTCCCCAAAAGGGTATCTCCTTAGTAGTCACTGATAACTATCGATTCTAATGGGGACTATTACAAGGAGTTATATACATATAGTCTAGAATAAGATGGCCGGCGTTTGCTACCAAATCCGTTGCTCTGTTGGCTTCCATGAATACATGTTGAATATGATAGCTCTGAAAGCGATGCAGTAGTATCTTGATATCTCTGACTATATTGTGAAGTTTCCAAGGTATCTTCCAGATCCCTTTAATTGAATTGATAACCAGGAGATTTTCACCTTCAATGAATAAATCCTTTATAGTCATATAGCTTCTTGTAACCCTTTAATTTATGAAGTGCCATTCTTTCTGCCACAAAAACTTGATCGACTTGTACCCAAATTAAAATAAATTGCAGAACATGTGTTGCCGTTGCTGTCTCTGGTAATGATGCATGTTGCTGCTGATTTTGTTTTGCATGATCCGTCAAAATTGAGCTTGAAAGCGCCATGGAAGCTGGGCAGAAACCACCTCACCAGGATGGAAGGAGAGGTGGTTGAAGAGGTGGTGGGAGGAAATGAGGATGGAAGATTTGGAGTACTATGATTAAGTATTATCCGTTAACAATATAGAAACATCAAGGAATACTCTGTATTTAAGATATACTCCCTCCGTCTCTTTTTATTCTTTACGTTTGGTATGCATGTGATTTAACAAATAAATAATATGGATAAAGATTCTCTTTTTGTTTAGCTGAAACAATGCAAATTACGTTTATTAGTGAGCGCTTTCCGGGCATAATGCTATAAGACATTAAAAATCCCGAAATGTGTCCCTTTTTTATAAAATTCCCTGTATACCGTCCACGTCGAAAAACTCTCAAGATTTTTTTTCCCGCATCTGCCAGTAAATCGCCAATTAAATTGCCGATTTTGTTTCATAATTAAAAAAAGGAAATTTTGTGAAACACTACCTTTAAGTTTGGTGGTTTTGTGAATTGCTACCTCATAAAAACTTTTTTTAATTTAACTACCTTATAAATTTGGTTGTTTGACTAACACTACCATTTGACGTTTTTCGTTAATGTTTTCCGTCGTGTATTTCTTCTATTCTTTTAAATATTACTGTTCATTTGTCATTTTGTGCATTTGCCATATTAAATAACCGTTGTAGTGGAGTCTAAAGACGTAAAACATTAACAAAAAAACGGCAAATGGTAGTGTTAGTCAAACAAACAAAACTTATAAGGTAGAAAAATATAATTTCCTTTTTAAAAGGTAGCAATTCACAAAACCACCAAACTTAAAAGGTAGCGTTTCATCAAATTTCCTTAAAAAAAAATACAAAATGCACCGCAATTTTCAGAAACGGCGAGGAAAAAGAGAGGAAGTAAGAATGTTGATTCATAATATTTCATACTAGTGGAGTAGCAAAGGATCGAAATATAGCATGATCTTGCAAACCAGACAAGTAGGTTAGGCAATCTTCCATATGTACCATCTCATTTAAACATTGAACCGCCTTCTCTAAATTCGCCTCACAAGTTAAGTCTTGTATAGCAATTTCAGATTAAGTTAGGGTGGAGCAATTATTCAAGAAAATATACAATTATTCAAGTTAGGGTTTTTAGTTTAGTATTTTCAGATTTGGGTAGAAGGAAGGTAAATTGATGTTGGTGGGTGAGCGGGGAAGGTCGTGGAGAGCGGCACTGCAGACTCGCCGACTTCTGGGTCTCAGTGAAGAGTGGTAGTTGTATGGATGAGCGGGAAGATATATGAACATTTAAAGGTCTCAGATCATTACTGATGTTGGACTAAGAGAGAAATTAAATATATTTCAAATCACCTAATAACATTCATTCTTCACAATTACATCACAACCCCTCGTACCAAATTACAATATTACAAAATCTGATACCAAAAACTGCAAGCATAATGCTGAAGTAGCTTCCATTTGACATTATTCCATCGACCATTCATCAAATAATTTTTTTGCGACTGCAATTTCTGTGAGAAAAAAATAATCCATATTATGAATAAGACAAAATAGCATTTCAAATAAAAACTGTAAAGTTTATAGTTATATATGAGTGAAATGTTAACAATTATGTACATACAAATATGTAGAAAGCAATAATAATTTAAACTACACTACCTGTACCAAAATTCTAAGAATTATAACAAAAAAGAATCGGTAAAAATTTCATTTTCTTTGATATTTCATTCAAAAATAAACATTCAACTGCCAAAATATAAGAATATTTGATGCATAAAATTGATTTTTAGAATCTGTGAAACTACAACAGATTGAAGATTAAAACATCACATATATACATTGACGAAGTTCACCGGGTTTGTATTTTGACTTCTCTGATATATAAAATATCTTTATATAATATGCACGCGAATTTATGTCCAAGGAGTGAGTAAAAATTGCCTATGGGGTATTAGCAAAGTTATGTCCTAAGGAGTGAGTAAAAATTGACTATGCACACATCGCTAATATGCACGCGTGTATATAAGACTTGCAACATAAAACGAAATCAGCTTCGCCGTACTATAAGTGAACACATGAGGTCAATTTAGTAATTGCATTTTTGGTGTCCCTTATAAAATAGACTAAAACACCCTACTAACTTATAATAGAGATTAATTTTATAAAATAATAATAGGGAAATAAGTAGATAGTACCTAACGTGAAACAGCAGGCCAAGACGTCAAAAAAAAAAAAAAAAAAAAAAAAAAGGAAATCACATAATATATGCTACCATGACGGCATAAATTTTTGATATCTTACCAGTGTTTCTCAAGCTCAACATCTTTTAGTGTTATAGTAAAAGTACACCATATGTCATGTACTGCAAAGTAAAGAGAGAAGGACTATTAAGGAATGGTCAAAACTTCAATTCAAAAATTAAAGCAGCATATTTAGTTAAAGCGATGAGAAGTACACATAACCATGTCCACAAATACATTTAGAGATCACAAAGAAGTAATATGTCTGAAAATGGTTCTCATCATATTTATAAAAAGAAACATGGAATTCGAAATTAGACAGAGGTGACTCCCATATTTACTCACATCAAATAAGAAAATAAGAGACAAACCTTAATCACGTTGTTGGGTCCTGTACCATCCTCAAAACGGACAGCATAACCAACTTTTTTTGTTTTTGGCAGAAGCATTTGTTTCCCAAAAAATTTGTTTCCGTCTCTTCACTTACTCTTTTTGCAACACTCATTGCTGCAACACGTCTTGGTTGAGTGCATCCAACAATGCCATTTGTAGTGTAACCATCCTCATGCAAGTACTGTAAAACAATTTCAAATCATAAGATACACATTGCAAAGGTAACTTAGCCTCCTAAGTCCCTGACTATCATCATCCTTCGCCCTACCCATTTTCGTCGACGTTACAACAACTTTCCAAACTTTCCCAATCAAATTAAACCCGGAAAATATATTTCCAAACTTTCCCAATCAAATTAAACCCAGATATTGTATTCACCCTCAATTTCAATCAGTCAACTCAAGTATAAATTCAAATTCTAAAAAATTTCAACACATCTAAACAGAACAGGTTACCTAGCACATAACAAAATACAGCTAAGACCGTCACTTGCTTTTCGAAGTCATTAATCATAAGGTAAAAACACATGGACGTCTTGAACGGAAGGTGAATACCAGGTCCTGAACTTCTACCTTTAATATGCATTTTACACAGGCATCCTTAAGCACTTCCTATCCCGAACCAAGATTCGAATAAGGAAGCTAGAGATACCTTCTAAATCCTCATCACCCCAACCAGGCATATTTCACATCCGTTGTTAAACTCACAACATAATATGCTGCAAATTCCATTACAAATTTCATCTATAGTTACTTGTGCATAGCCAAACTATACCCATGTCTCCTCCATCTAAAAGAAGTTCAGAATTTATCATCCCCCAAATCAGTGTGGACGTGTGGTTTTGTTCATTTCAACAAAATGGAATCACACAAAATAACCCCGACAATTATTCCTAGTATAGATATAGTCATACATCATGCAAGTATGTGTACGAAGTATACGCAACCTAACAAAAGGGCAGTTCGCATACAATTTATGCGATACTCATGGCACAACCTTACTCCTGCGATACACGTAACAATAGTGCAGTGTCTGCATAATTTATGGGTTTTGCCAAGATTTTAACTTTTCAATTAACTAAATACAGGACCCTAACTAAGGTAAATCATCATAATCAATTAAACATAAGCTGCATAACAACATGAAAATTCAGCTAATGAATACCTCTTCAATGATTTTAACAACAATTATGTCCTTGACACTTCCTTCTAGATTCAAAAACTCAACTTTTCAGTCAAGTCCACACATCAATTCAACCAATTAGAAAACGAAGTCGCTATCTAATGCTAATCAATTGAAACGAAACCGCCATCAATTTAACCGCAAAAGAAACAATAAATTCACACAAATTAATCGAAAATGCAACTCTCCACAGAAAACCACATAGAAGCTAAAATCTTAGTCTCAAAGTCCAATATAATATATTTATATATCACACACATTTGAAAGATAACCAAACCAAACCACTTGAACTTACGAATTATACCTGAAACGCTTTGCCAACGTCAGGAACTTGGAATTTAAGGTCCACATTCTGGGCTTTTTCAAGATCCACCTGTTTAGGAAGCAAAACAGATCCATAGACATCCCCAAACACCAACTGCTTGTTATTCTGCAAATTTAATTCAACACCCATTTTTTAAAGAAATAGAGATTGATAATTCTGCGCAAGATTGCAGGGCGTAGGTAATGCAATAAAAGTTTGTGCACAATTTCGTAATTAAACAAATAGGTTAATATTAAACTTAATTTTTAAGTGTTTGGTTGAATTGCTGAGTAAATGCGAATTAAATTCGAAGAATTTCGATTTCAAATTTGGGTTCAACATTTCAACATTTAATCAATTTTTTTTAACTGGAATCGCCAATTCAAAAACTAAATTACCTGGATTATTTGAAATTGAGGGTTTGATGATAAAATGTGATTCATCAAATTCAGTTGGTGCAACAGAATTCCAGCGATTAAAAATTCTGCAAGAAGTTGAAAATTCTGCAAGAATTTGAATTGAATTGAAGTAAAACCCTAAAACCAGATTACAAATCAATCACTGAAATGGAAAGAGTGGAAAGGGAAGCTTGAAATTAAACCTGGAAGGATATCGCCGCCGCCTCCAAGAGCCATCACCCACCATCGATTTCTATCTCCTCCATTATCGACCTTCAATCCATTCTTATCTATAATCGAATCCCCTTTCCTGAACACCTAATTCGATTATTTTTTACGGAAGTTTCAATTTGAATCTCTCTCCTTCAATGAAAAATTTCCTTAGAAAACCCTAAAACCCATTTCCGTCGCGGCTGTTGAGGGAGACGTCGCCGTCGAGGCGATCAAGGATAGAGTTGATTGAATACCATCTTTGCGGGAGAAGTTTAACCCTAGAAACGCAGTGTTGTTTGGTGAGGGGAAGGTGAGGAGAGAGAAAAGTGAGAGGAGGAGAAAGGTTTAGCAAACGCATACACCGAAATAGGATGAGAGATATCTGAGGGTATTTTCATCATTTAGTTTGGGGACACGAAAAGTTAATTTACCAAAAAACCCTCAGGAGTTGGCTTATATAATAGAGATAAGAGATCGATTTTTGATGATTACGTGGACGGTACATAGGGAATTTTATTAAAAAGTGACACATTTTGGGAATTTTGATATCTTATAGCAGTATACCCAAAAATCTCTCTTTATTAATAATATTTTCACTTTTATCAAATATTTAAAATTGGAATGATGAGAAAGATTTAGGGGGTGTATGGTTAGGAGAGATTTGAGGGAAAAAGAACTTTTTGAGGTGAATTAGAGGTTTGACTTTTTCAAAAATCTAATAGGGAATGTTTGGTTAGGAGAGGTTTAGGAAGAGAGTTTTGTGGTGAAAAAGCTAATTCTCAAAAAGTTCAACATATGAGCTTTTTGCAATTAGAGGTTTGAGAAAGTGAATGTAAAATTACTATTTTTGTCCTAATATTGACTAAAATTACAAAACTTAACAAGCTTAGCATTCTACATTATTTCCTTTACCCCACTTACTACTCATTACCTGTTGTAATAAATTTTATATTAGTACGTTGAAGTACTTAATTAAAACTATTGAAATCATGCTTGTAATATCATTACTAACATTTCTCTATTGAAATCATGCATTTAAATTTTAATTGAGAATAATTTTAAAAAAAAAATTTGTTTTTTTAAAGGGAAAATAAATTTGTTTTATTTATTATATGCTTATTTAAAAATAAAGAGAATATAATTAACATAATGAACTAATCTAATACTAATAAGGAACAAAGTATCCAACAACAAAATATCCTTAATGGTCATTTCACACATTAAACACCTAACAACTAATTTACCAAACACTTTTACACAAACAACTAATTCAACCAGCTAGTCAAACCAGCTAATACAAACAGCTAACAACTAATAACTAGTCAAACTAGCTAGCAACTAACAACTCCTAACCAAATAGGGTCTTAGTGTTCCAATGAGAAAGTATAAGATATTTAATGGTTAAAATGGCCCAATGAATTTGATTGCAATTGGTTGAAATATCATTTAACACGTTTTTTTCATAATATTAGTGACTTTTATGCTACAATTCCCCCACTTTCAAAGTGTTTGGCCCCGCTAATACTAGTCAACCTGACTTGTACGGGGCCGGCCAAAATTTATAAATTCCCCATTTAAGACAAGTGATGCATCTATTCATAAACAGATGGAGTATATGCAATTACTCTATTCATTTCTAAATAAATGCATCACGTGGATTTTGATACTATCCATATACTTCGTACTAAATTTGACTTGAATTATTTACTACTCTGCAATATACGAAGAACAAAATGTTGTTTGATTACTTACAATTTAAAGCATAATTTAATATTATAAAATTTTGCTTATGCCGAATTAGAGATATTAGTGGTCTAAGTTGTACGTTGTGAACATGCTAGGCTAAAAGCCTGTGCAACCTAGGCTATAACGCAAGGCCCATATTATAAAATGTGTAATAAAATATTGTTAGTGCTTCTTGCCATAATGGTTGAGCGGTATCTATGTAGTACACGAGATTGGTCAAGCCAAAGAAATAGAAATATTCGAGAACGCAGTCGAATTATCTTTGTTCAGGGGCCAGCGGATGAAGCACTAGATTGACACGTGTGCGACCCTGATGCGCGCTGCAGGGAAAGACTCTGGTGGAGGTGGTTCGATGAAGATAATGAAGGAAATATATCCTTGCTCCTGTATTTAATGCAAAGTCTAATTAACGAGGTTTGGAAATATTTAAGCAAGTTAATTATTCAGTGATATCAAGTGATCTGAATGCCTAGTAAGAGGCCGCTTCAGTTCAAGTGGACTTAATATTAGTAATGCCACACCTTACTCTTGACTGAACCTGTGGGATCACACAAATAATACGTGAATGGATCAAGTAGATTAGTTGTTACACTTTCTTTTTTCGTCCGTCCTAGATTATTTGTTACACTTCTAAATTAGGAATGACCCCACAATTATTATATTGTCTATCTCTTCCCACTAAATATTTTTTTCCCCACACCCTCTCTCATTCAATTAAAAAAATACCCCACTAACCCCTATCACATCTACTTTTTCAATAAAATAATAATTGATAACCAAACAACCACTTATCACCTAAAACTTTGTGCAAATGTAAGTGTAACAACTAATCTGGGACGGGGGGAGTATAATATTCAGTAAATACTCTAATAATGGATATTCGGAAATAATGGATGTTGGTTTCAGTGGGAGCTAAACAAACCATCAAAAGACAAAGACGAGAATATTTGTTTGAAACGAAGATATTTACAGAAATGGAAATATTATCGGAAATAGAAATATTTTTGGAATTGGAAATATTTCCGAAAACGGAAATATTGTTCGAATTGGAAATATTGTCGGAAAGGGAAATATTGTCGGAATCAGAAATATTGCCGGAAACGTAAATATTATCGGAAACAGGAATATTGTTCGAGTCGGAAATATTATCAGAATCGGAAATCAAATCAGAAACACGAAGCTCGATCCATGAGTCGGAAGCACGAGCCAAATGGTCGCTTGCAACACGACCCAAGCAGAGCACAAGGCCGACCAAGCGCCATCGCAAGCAAACCCATGGGCCAACGCCTAAGGCCATCGCCTACAAGCGTGCAATGTAACGCCAACCCGCAAGGCAGGCCAGTCTACGCTACGACACAACAACCCGCGGTAGGCTTGGGTGCCAAGTCAACTTGTCAAGCAAGTAACTTGGGCCACAAGCAACGAGTTGGTTAACATTAGGATTCTAATGCTAGTTTCCTAATCTACCTAAAGTTTCTCACGACTAGTAGAGTCCTTAATGGACTATATGACTTTGTTTCCTAGATGTACCCTAATTCTAGTTTCCTAATCCTAGTACGTTAATTAGGGTATGTTAAAATTCTAGAATATTTCGTACTCTATACATATGAGCCTAGGGAGAATTATTTATACACACTTTTACAACACATAAAATCACGTGTGACTTACAATTCAAGGAAGAGTTGTAATTTTTCCTATCACCTAAAAGTGAGATCATGAAATCCCAAAAATCTTATACTGAAATTCTAGTTGGTCGAATTTAAGGCGGATCCAAATGTGTTGTGGACTATCTACGGAAGGGAGACATTTGGAGCCCTAAACTTGTTCTTGTTCGGTTCGGGAGAAGCTAGGGAATGCACACATCACATATTGTATGTATACCAATTATGCTAATTGATTATGTTGATTTACATGGATTCTGGCAATTATGGTTTGTCCGCATGTCAATTAGATTGTTCATAACCTAACAGTGGTATCACGAGCGTCTTGTATAATTGCATAATCAATTAAAACATGGATTAAATTTTATAAATATGCAAGGAATTAAAGGAGTGAATTGATTTCGTGGTAATTAATTGGAAATTCTAAGTGATTGTTTAATTATATGTTCGCTGGAATTTCATCAATTTTATCAATAATGATCGGAATCGTATAATTTTATAGTGAATTTCAGCCAAACCCATAATTCGCAAATTCGAAGCCTACTATGACTTTTCAGAGGTTTTAGTTTTTCTAATGCAAAATTAGAATTTTTAATTATGTTGAATTTAATATTTGTGAATTTTGTGTGTAATTCTTAATTTAATAATTGACCTACTGCATATGATTAATAATTTTAAGAAATAAATTCGTTAATTATGCTACCCAATTCATAATTATAATTAATTTGTAAAATTTTTGAATAAATTGGATGTAGTTTTGATTTTCATAATTAATTAAGTAATTTAATTGAGATCTATGTTTAAAATACCACCTAAAAATTGTTAAAGGTTTAAATTTTTAATTTTTATGAACCCTGGATTTTATCTCAAATAATCATGTATCGAAAATTAATTAATTAATAAATTTTCGATTTTTCATCGAAAATGTATGAAATTTATACAATTCTTTTATTTGTCATGAATTTTCAAATTAAAAAAGTTTTGATTTTTATAAATAATAATAGGTTCACGAACTTATACGCACGAGAAAGACCGCAAGGTCGAGCAAGTGAAGTGCCTATA